>NC_139661.1:67500-77500 GCF_951799395.1 Argentina silus
CTGTCTGTCTGTCTATGTCTGTCTATCTGTGGTTTGTCTGAGCCATAACACTGTCATGCGCATGTCACAGCAGGGCACCTAAACAATCCTAAAAGTTGATGTAGTTGTTGTTAAAAAAACAAACTGTTACTGTATTTCAAGGACACTATCGCACTGGTATGCCTTACCAACTATCATACTCAAGACAGTGTCGTGTTGACCTCAGAAAAAAACATTTAGGTTACGTGTTTGCTGGTTAGTATAGTGTATACTGGTGTCTCAGTTGGGTCCTTTACTGTCTGTCCTGCGTGTCTCATGTGGGTCATAAGCATGTTGGCTCATTCATTTGTTTCACCAGCTGGCAGAGAGTGACGTGGAAAAGATGATCACTGATGGCATCGCTTACTTCACTACGATGTGGGTATTTAAGGCTCTCGTGGGAAGGCAAACTTTTGAGAAAAGGTGAGGAGAGGTTTAGTGCTAGTCGGTCAACTCTCTATTCTCTCTCCATTGTATACTGTGTATTCTGTACCTCTCTGCTGCTAGGATCGTGCATATGAAGTGAGTACAAAATGGTGGAAAAAGAGGAAAATCCTATCTGGTTCTTCTTGAAAAAAAAAAGTTGTATTGTTATTGAATAAAATGTGATTATTTGATCTTTGAATAGCAGAAGAACTGCTGAAGAATCTTGAAATATTTACAAACATATACTAATCCATATTCATATGATCACAGTTTACAGTGCAGTGCTAGTGCATCCATGGTATATGGCTAGGCAGAGTCATGAATAATGATAGTGACAACACAACAATACAGCAGTATGGCATATTTAAGTTGCTATAAAATATATTTAAATTTGAGACATGATCTTCCATTATCAGATATTCTTTGATTTAACCTCAAAGAGGATGTCCTTCATGTTAAATGTGTCAGTGTACATCAAATTTGGCCATTTGGTCAGATTTATATTTAGATGTTGTTAATGGTTTGATAATGATTAATTCATGGTTACTTAACAATGAATGTATTGTTAATGAATGGCTAATAAATAATGCCCGGTTAATTAATGATTAACAAATGGCTAACCAATTGTTTCAGCCTGACATGCTTGTATTTGCAACAATATCATTTGTGTAACGTTGCTCAGCTTGTGTGTTGTCTCTGTGTAGTATGATGGAGCAGTACACCCGTAAGATGCCCCAGGCCTCCTTTGACCTGATCAACGTGGCGTCTGAGGCAATGGCTGATGTCATAGACGAGTGTTGCAAGAAAGACCCTGACCATTTTGTCCTGCCCTGCGCGGAGGAGAAGGTTTGAAAAAAAACACACACACACACACACACACACACACACACACACACACACACACACACACACACACACACACACTCCACTCAATACATAAGCCTGATTACAATGAACATTTCTCACAAGATAAGCCGCAATTCTGACAAGACCCTACCTAAAGATATAACTTCCATTCCCACCCCATGTTCTAGTAGTCTATACTGTACATGGGTCTATAAGTCTATACATAGGTCTATAAGTCTATACATGGGTCTATGCAGTCTATACATGAGTCTATGCAGTCTATACATGGGTCTATACAGTCTATACATGGGTCTATACAGTCTAAACATGGGTACATACAGTCTATACATGGGTCTATACAGTCTATACAGTCTAAACATGGGTCTATCCAGTCTATACTTGGGTCTATACAATCTATACATTGGTCTATACAGTCTATACAGTCTAAACATGGGTCTATCCAGTCTATACATGGGTCTATACAGTCTATACATGGGTCTATACAGTCTATACATGGGTCTATACAGTCGATACTTGAGTCTATACAGTCAATACAGTCTATACAGTCAAAATGGGTCTATACAGTCTATACATGGGTTGTTCCTCTTCCAACAGATGACCAACATCTTGGACACCACCTGCAACGACTATGACACATCCAGCATCAACCCTCGCATCGCCCACTGCTGTAACCAGTCCTATTCAACACGCAGGGGCTGCGTCCTGGCCATTCTGCCTGACACAGAGTTCCAGTCCCCAGCGCTTGACCCCAGCAACTTCCAAATGGGACCACATCTATGCACCCAGTCTGGCAAAGACCTGCTGTTGTCTGAGAAGAAGTGGGTCACACACGCACGCACGCATGCATACACGCACATACACACACACACACACACACACACACACACACACACACACACACATACACACACATACACACACACACACACACACACGCAATCACTAATATCTATACTTACAATCATGTGCTCACACTTACTCGCTCTCTCTCTCTTTTGCTCCCTCTCTCTGTCTCTGTCTCTCATGTATTGGTGTGTGTGTGTGTGTGTGTGTGTGTGTGTGGGGGGGGGGGTCTGTGTGTGACATCAGGCTTCTGTACGGTCTGGTGAGGCATAAGACGACCATCACGAAGGAGCAGCTGGAGACCATCTCCGCTAAATACCAGGCCATGAGGAAGACCTGCTGCGTCCCGGAGAACCAGGACGCCTGCTTTCTGATAGAGGTATGACCCCCTCCCCCCCGGCCTCCCCACACACATATCGCTCTTTGAGGCTGAATACTTTCTCCACCATGCCTTAAATTCAGGTTATTATTACTTATTATAAGTAAATCATTGACGACGCGTCCCCTCTATCAAAATGACTTCTATCATATGACCTAGTCAATACAACATTTTATTTCAAGTGGATTTTCTTAAAAGAATTTATTCAAATCTCCAGTATTGTCTGAATAACTCATGTTTTGACTCATTCCAAGATGTGTAGACATTTTATAATAAAGCCAGCATTACTGAGACAGATTTCTAAACTAATTCTGAACAACTGAGATGGTTTGACACCGAAATAAATGTTTCCTCTTGGTTTTCCCACAGGGTCCCAAGCTGATAGCGGAGAGTGCAGAGCTGCTGAAGGCTTGAATTGGTAAGATTCATCCAGTCACCTAGAAGACTATGACTTCAACACATTGAACATTAGTTTCTAAAAGGATGATGTGATCATTTCTAAAAGAACGATGGTGAGGATAAAAATATAGTCTACTTTGCTGGGATTGGGGCATGACATTGATCGTCAAAATCACAAAACTCACCATGAACAGGTTCTGCCCTCTGGTTCCAGTACATACTCACGGAGTGACACAGTTTCACAGAGGCCATACCTCTCTACTGGGGTACGGAAGTGCGGTTTCCAATGGGGTTTCCAGTGGGGTACAATCTCCTTTTAATTATGATGCAGGTGATTGATGTTATAAAAATAACAACAACGGCGAATGTCGAAAGTGGCCAACAGTAAGCTATTTGTAGTGAGGGTCAACGGGGAAACTTGACTTCCGTATCCCAGTAGAGGGGTGTGGCTTCAGATTGTAACGCTCCCGGTGTGAGTACCTATGTAAAATCCCAAGTCATTTGATCCCATCTGGGATTTTTTCATTGCGAATATCAGATGTGTGTAACACATAGGCTTACAATTTCTCAACATGTCGTAAAGTGATTTTATCTTTTAGGTGAGGTCACCCTTAAGCAATATTTTTCTCTCTATTTGCAACAATGACATACATGACCTACTACCTGATAATGACAATGACAAGTACCGGTGACAAGCTAGTCGGCTTGTTGTTCTCTTTCCTTATCTGTAAGCTGCATGTTAGCAAAGTATGTAATTGCTGAAAAGAGCGACTGACATATTTCTCAACGGAAAAGGCATCTGAGTCAGGGGACATGGAATATACATAGAAGCAGCCATTTGATCCCCCTCAATAATAATATTAGATTATTTTGCTGTGGGACTTTTATTTTGAAAAACAAGTCACCAGTATCGTGGCAGGCTTTTTAGCTTTTTATTTTGAAAGACCTCTGCACTGCTATTGTCAGCCTCAGCTTCAGCAGCATCATTAGCCTACTCACTGCGCCGGGTAAAGTCATTGTAGGCAACAACAAACAGTAAATATAAGTAAAACGCGAATACAAATGTACATGTTAGAAAGACATAGCGTTTTGAGCTGGAATGACGATGCCTGTCACACACAATGTAGTCCCACTATGAACAGCCCTAAGGCTGATTGGACTGTACCAGAGTAAGTGCCTCTGGAAGTGCCCCTTAGCCTTGAAATTTGCATCAAATGTAAGTTAACATTTGTCTTTATCCTTTTCTCAAAAGTCACTAGAAATTAACATTTAAAAGCAAGTTTTTCAAAAATAAATGTTCCTCTGGAATAAATCTGCCCCCTGACCCCCCTAACAAAATGTGTTGCCAGTCATGTCCAGCTGACTCCTATGTCCTAGCTCAAAAGTCACCTGATCTAAAAGACAACAAACTCACCATTCATCTTGTCAAAAAATAAATAAATGTTACACACAGCTTACATTTGCAATATTATATATTCTGCCAAGACATGTTTGTGTCAAGACATGTTTGTGGTTAGTTACAGGTTTGTGTTTAGTTACAGAATTTGTTCATCACACGCAACTCAACTGTTGTCTGTCCATCTTTTCAGCCTCCACCTCCACCATGCCATTATCCAGCCACTATATGTCCACTCTGATCGATAAGCCAGCCCACTCTCATCCAACATCTCATCCACTCTCAACATCTGTCAGAGGCTTGACCTAAACTGGCTTGTTTTTGGACAGAAATGACTCCAGTCAATAAAGAAAATATAAATGAACAAATGAAGTTTAAAAGTTTATTGCCATATGTACTGGGATACAGGGCGTATGACAGCACAACCTCTACTCTCTGAAAACACAATAGAACACAGTAGCAGCACAGCAGTAACAATACACAGCAATAATACAGTAGCTATGACCCTCTGAAGTGGATTATGCATATGGCTGTTTACTTGTTATGGTGTCATAGTTTAGGAAAGCAGTTTAGAGAGGGTTTCACTTTTGGATCCAATTAGATTTGGTGGGCTACCTACAACAACAGTTAAGATCTTATGCTCAAATCTCTGGCATTCTATTGATTCCAGTGGTGTCTGACATTCTTACAGTATCTTGCTCTGTCTGTCTAGCTTGTTGAGTCCACAGTCAATTGTATGCACACCCTAAGTGGTCAGAAAAAGAACTGCAGCAAAATTACAGAGAAAATGGCATCGCTATTTCATGCCATGGTCACATGGTTACAAAGGCTTCTTTTGACAAGAATGTCAGACGACAAAAACATATCAAATCGATAGTGATCACACCACAAAAACCATACTATGACGACTGAATGAACGAATGAATGAATTTGTGTGAGAACAAATAGTATAAAAGGATATTAATAATTAACTACATGAATAAACAATTGAGTGAATGAGTGGGGGATGGGGGATTATACAATCAACAAATAACTGCCTAAATTCCGAATCATTATTATTGTCATTATTGTATTGTATTATTGTTATTATTGTATCATTGAGTTGTGAATATGACTATGATATCAAACCAAAGTGGTTTGGTTTCTCTGAGGTCCTAAAAGCAGTGGTATTGCTTGTTTCTATGAGGGATAACAAATACATAACAAATACACCACACCCACTGACAGGCTTGTCTTCACATGTTAGTACAGTATAGGGGAGATATCACCATAGATATCACCAGACCCAAGTATAGGCTACAACACATTGTTGTTCATATTAGATACAAACAGGGTTTAAACAGGTTACAGCCACACTAATGATAACTGTGGGTTTTATTTAGTTGTATCAAATCACATTACGCCTTCATAAATATTATATTTTTTTTGTTTGTTGATGTTTTTGTGGCCATACAGTCATTTACTTTTGTGAACCAATGAAACAAGTGCACATCATTACATCCAACTGACATTGAAGACTTCTATCAATGCAGATCTGCTGCAAATTCCACTTAAACTTAATGTCAGACACAACCATATCAGATGATACAGTGCAATTTGGCCACAGTCTAAATTAAATCTGTCAATTTCAGACAATAGAATGACTTACTATTAATATTATATCAAAACTAATATCGATATAATCAATGTATTGATCTTTTACAGAACTTGGTGGAAGAATAATCAGATTTTCCAAGATTCTAAATAAACTTTCAAATGCAGTTTTGATGATATAATATTCAAAACAAAATCTATGAGAAAACAATATTCACACAACGTTGAATATGCTAAAAAAAGCAGGGTTCATGATGAGTAGACCTTTAGTATACCAGTGAGAACATGAAAATTAGGTTTCCTGTCACTGTGAGAGCGCTGTGGTATTTGTTAGGGGGATGTCAGAGTGTGCTAGTGCATGTGGACTACAGTAGCTAAAGCCATAGTATGTTCTTCATTTACTACTCTGGCCTAGGCTACATTGACCCCTACATGACTGAATGGAGCTTGATTAAATGTAAACGCTTAAATGGTTTGGTCATTCATTTACTGTTTACATAGACCAATACCATTTTTTCCTCTAATTAAATTGAAGCTTTGTGTACACTTACTGTAGAATGTAATTCACCAAAGTGATTCATTAGGCTGTAGTGAATGTTTTGGAGTCAGGAGTTAGAGCCTTTCTATTCCTATTGTAAACCTGCAGCCATGATGATACCACGAGATTAGATCTCAGTTAAAGCAGCAGGCGGCAAAGGCCATCCAGGCACCACACCTAAGACGGTTGATAAAGCCTCGAGTTGAAACTTTGATGGTATTTTGAAATCCGTTTGGTACACAGGGTGTGGGTAAAATTCCATTTTTTTTTTTTTCATTTTACAAGTTGTGTTTACAAGCTTCTCCCACCTCCAGACAGATGTCTGTACAAAAGATAAGGAATTGTGATCTTTGAAAGTAGTGTACACATTCTAATCAAGTTGAAGAATTTAGACAAGGGAAGGCATTCACAAGGGAACAATCATTTCAAAGCTCACATGTCTCATCCAGTGTGCTTTCTGTCCCTTCCCTCTCTCTCTCCCCCTCCCTCTCTCTCTCTCCCTCCCTCCCTCTCTCTCCCTCTCTCTCTCCCTCTCTCTCCCTCTGTTGTTGACTGCGCTCTTACGTAACGTCTCTACGCCCACCGTACGTGCACGTGGCCACAGCCATAATAGGAATTCTAATGAGTGTTTAATAAAAACCCAGGGCCATATGTCTACTGTTGTTGTTTATGGCTGCAAGGTCGATGACATGATTAGATTCAGGTCAACATGGCGGTGAAGGCAAAGTTATCCATCAAAACACAACATCCTCTTGAGTTTGATGCTGGAGATGGATCATATTCCACACAGTAATAAGTAATTGCGTCACTGTATTGAACCACGTGAGATGGTGGGGTGGAAGTCGAGGTGCAGCTGCATACTGTGGGCTGGTGGAAAGCAACCCTATGTGAGAGAAGGTCAGTGTGTCTGAATGGACTGACCACAGCTCACACACACACACACACTCTCACGCGTGTTTCCCCCTCCTCATCTTAAACTGTCATCCTGAGCCAGTGACGCGCGTCCCCCACAGCGCCCGGATGAAGGAGAGAGACATCAAGACTTCACGACTGTTTGACTCGGTCGAGGAGAGAGAGCATTCACACTGCGTGTTGGAATCTGGACATTTTCGGACTGAATGACTGTCTGACTGAAACCCAAGACGACCACGGGAAAGGTTCTGGGAAAAAGGAGTCTGGGTGTGGGGAGAAAGGAACGGCACGGTTCTCGGTGTCCAATTTCGCTCCGGTAAGTACATTTCCTCAGTAAAATGCTGCCCTGTTCTCGATGAGTATCTGGTTTATTGCTTTAGGGGAACAGCTAAATGATCATCCTCATCCACATGAGGGCCGGTGAGATGCGCGGTGGACAAACAGGCCTGGTTGGTAAGTGTATTGCGTCAAATCGTATCGGTTTTTTGACAACAATAATATTGCTAAACGATTTGCTCACATCGGGTCCGATTGGCACATGGGGGAGAACGGGGTATGTGACGGAATGGCTGGTCAGAAAGGGGAAACATCGTTTGTTTACACGCTACATGGTTCGGATCTCGGGGAGTTTGAAACAATGTCGATGTTCCCCGACAGCCTATGGTAGTGGATGACGGTGGTACACGTGTGGAACTGTAGGGTTCGAATATCGTCTGTCTCTGAGTCGGCTGGACAGTTGGATCTTGGCTTTTTGTCTATTAAAACTACCTTTACTAATCGGACATGAAATTAGTTGTGTTGATGGGGAACTTGAGTGTGAGTGGGTTTGTGTGTCCAGGTTCGGTTAGTCCACCGAGCCTTCCTGTGGTCCTGAGTCTGCGCACTAGGGTCTAGACGACCATCTCCAACGCTCCCCCCACGGCCACAGGGACGACACCATATCATACTGGATTTGGCTTTATACTAGCACATTTACAGACTCTCTGGTCATTTGTATTATTCAAGGTGTGTGTGTGAGAGAGAGAGGGAGAGAGAGAGACTGAGACACTGAAATTTAGCCAGCGATGGAAGACACATCATAACCTGTTGGCACTGTTGGATATAGATAGCAATAATGCTTAGTCCTCCATAGCCAGCACCATACAGTGGGTTAATGGTTAAACTGGGTATGTTGATAAAATATGGGCTAGGGAGATGAGGAGAGAGGGGGGAAATGAGATCTTACTGTGTGCTAAGTAAGTTAGTGTTATTCACTGCATTTCATCTAGTGCCTACATATTGTCGTCATTTAGTGTGGAAGAGCAGTGTAGATTGCTGCTGGTTCAGCCATAGCCATAAACAAAGTAGATAGAACAGGGATTATCAAAAGATTAATAACAGCAAATTAACCACTTCCTTTTTACTCACCTTTTGTTTTACCATGCTAGTGTCTGACACGCACACACACTTCACACTGGTTTGTCGTCAGGCTGGTTTGTTGGGAATTGTGCAGGGAATTTTGAGTTGTGCAAGCATGTCTCACATTTTCCCATCAGACACACAACGTGACCTGAATATCTTACCTGTGTTCAGTGACATCATGGGATACAATACTGGTTACGTTCAGAGCCATGTAATTGGTCTTCAATTACTGATATATTTGAAATGTATTCCACCCAACCCTTACAACAAGACACCACAAATATGATGTTACCTCCCCATGCAACAAACACCAATGATGCCATGGCTAGGGGAAAGAGTAAATACACAATAATATTCACAATTGCTTAGATTTAAGATGGAACTTTGCAGTAACTTTGATTTAACTACAAAACATGTTTTTTGATACCTGTCAGATTGAATTGAGCTTTGACTTTGTTCTAACCTTCTTCTTCGTGAGAGAGAGAGAGAGAGAGAGAGAGAGAGAGAGAGAGAGAGAGAGAGAGAGAGAGAGAGAGAGAGAGAGAGAGAGAGAGAGAGAGAGAGAGAGAGAGAGAGAGAGAGAGAGAGAGAGAGAGAGAGAGAGAGAGAGAGAGAGAGAGAGAGAGAGAGAGAGAGAGAGAGAGAGAGAGAGAGAGATCCCCCCAGTAGGTAACATAATTCAGTGCGTTAATGGTTAAGCTGGGTATGTTGATAAGATATGGGGAGAGGGGGTGAAAACGAGGTCGTTTGTCATGACAGGGTGTGTTGTTCCTGTGTCTGTAATGTAGTTTTCTACAGTGTTATTCCAAGGAATTTCATTATAGTGCTTCCTTATTGTTGTAATTTACTGTGGAAGAGCAGTGTAGATTGCTGCTGGTTCAACCATAGCCATAAACACAGTAGACATCATGTCAGACATTATGATAAGACGGCAGACATTAGCCACTTCCCTTTGACTAACTCACTGGGATTGGTTCATATCTGGAATTCAGTTGATTGCCCGTTGACTTGGCAGATATCCAATACATAACCATGTTCCTGTATCAAAGCACAGGATAGGTGGAGAAGCTGGCCGACTAGTTAGTTGGTGGAGCCACTCTCAATAAGTATGCATGCACGCACATGGATGTGTTTACACATGCATGTTTCAGTTAGAACTCAGGTGTGTTTGTGTGTGTGGTACACGTGACCTGTAGCGTGTGTCTGTTCACAGAGTCACTTGTCAGAT
>NC_139661.1:780000-810000 GCF_951799395.1 Argentina silus
TATCAATTCTTGAATTTGAATTCTTCTCCTGAATTCACTGAATTGGAATGAAGCCCTACAATGTTAGTGATATACACACCCAGAGGGATGCGATAGGGGATGATGGCGAGAAATGGAGTGAGAACTTGGTCTCTTCTAAATTAGACTTCCTCTATTATAAAAAGAAAACAGGTGCAGATCCAGAGTAACTATATCTGGCCTTAAAGAGGTGATGAGATACCCAGGGAGAAGGTTTTGAAATGGATAGACAGTCGATATAACAGAAGAAGACCTCAGAGTAACATGCCATACACACAGAGGAATCCCGGCATACACACAAACAAACACACCACTCTTGTATGCACACACATGCACCCACTTTGAATGTTTTCATCTGATGTTTACAGAAGTCAGACGTCACTCTCCACCTTTCTCTCTCCCTCTCTCCGTCCCACCTGGGACCTTCAACAGGTCATCCCTTGGTGCCCAGTAGAAATTGGGAAGTTCCAATCCCACCCTCTACATACCAGGCACACACACACACACACACACACACACACACACACACACACACACACACACACACACACACACACTCCCAACTAACCGACAATACCCTCCATGCACGTCCTGGTAGATGTGTCAGCTTAGTTTGCAGCCTAACAACGCACACACACTCACACTCACACACTCACTCTCTCCGCATTCTGCTGATGGGGCTGATGAGCCACACTCTGAGTTCCTGTTGATGTGTTTTATAAGGCAGTGCTGTGCTACATTATGCAGGGCTTTGTGAACTAGCGGAGCCGTCTTTAGCCTCTCACAGGGAAGCGTCTAATGAGTCAGAAAGGGGTTGAAGAGAGGTCAGCGCAGTATTTGGACTAAGTTGTTTGATCCATGAATCACAGTTCTTAGTACAGTTTTAGTCCATTATGTCATTATGGTAAGCGCCAATGTCGGCCATCGATACTACTAGGATATTGCATACCCCCAAAGCTGGGACCCAAATTGTCAACTAAGTCCCCGGCCTCCATCAGAAAACGAACAAAAGCAAATATGTAGGAGCCGGTTTTAGCCTGCTATATTAGGGTGAGCTGGTAGAAATAATAGGAGGGCAACTTGGGCGGTAGGTAGCCCAGAGGTTAGAGAAGCGGACTAGTAGCCTGAAGGTATATGTACAGTATATCAGTCATATATCAATTTCTATATTTCTTTTTATCTATCTATCTATCTATCTATCTATCTATCTATCTATCTATCTATCTATCTACAACATCAGTCTCCTGTTTCTCTTGGCAAAAATTCTAACAAATTCATCCATGTCTAAGGTATTTGTTATTAAATTCTCATGGGCCAAGATCACCAAATTCCTCTTTCTTTCATGTAACATGGTGTGGCAACAGGGGGTTAGGAATCATGACATGGGGAAGGAACTCTCACATGATGCTGAAGACACACCAAAGACACACCAGTTACATACAATTTATGCAACACAGGAAAAGCTTCCTTATACTCCTGCAGGTGTTTACACACAGTGGACAGGTCTGTTTCATTTGGACATTTCTTGATCAACATTGTTTTTGCAACAAGAATTACATTTTTCAGACTCTCATCGTCTGCTGCAGTGCAAGCAAGCACATGCAGAGGGCACAAAAAGGTGGATCTAGAAGTGCACTAGATTTGGGTACAAGACTGGATATGGCTGTCATTAGGTCTACATTCTTCTTGGAAAATCTGTTTTCCATTTCTGAAATGGCCCTGTCAAGGATGTTGAGCAGGCATCTTTTCAGAGACTGACAGGGGGTGATGGTGGGATCATCAGAATCTGTATGACCCACAGTTGAGAGCACAACACTTTCACAGAGGTGTTTACTCAATGTTCTCCTTCTCTGGAAGATGTGAATCATCCCCAGCAGGTGCCTGAGAAAGCTCTGTCCAGCAATCATCTTTATGGATGTCTTTTAAGTACTCCAGTAATGCACCAACAACCTCACAAGCAGTACACATATCCACAAACTGAGAATGTAGAATTGCATTCGCTGGTTTCAAGACACCAAGCATCCACACTACGAATTTTCCTATCTCAAGGAAATGATGCCTCTTAATTTTAATTAACTGGCCTGATGCCTCTGTGCACAAATCAACTGTGGTGTCATCATCCTCTGAGATCTCGAGAAGACGGCCTTCATTCTCAACAATGCACCTTGTCACATCATAATGGCTTGTCCAGTGAATTTCAAGCAGTCTTTTGAGACAAGGAGCATCATACTTTTCTGACACATAGTGGTGACAGAAGAAGTTATACAGGGAACTAGAGAGTAGTGTATGGTCACCTACTGTGTAGAGTCACTCACCGCACTCAACCGATTCAATTAATCATCACCAATAACCACACTGAGTTTCTGATTATCTTTTCAACTCTCCTTTACAGCCTTTCATTTTGGGTTACCCCTGGCTCTCCAAGCATAACCCTCACATAAACTGGTCCACTGGGGAGGTTATGGGTTGGGGCGAGGGATGTTCACTCTTCTGCCTTCCATCTGCACCTGCTTCAGTGTCTCCTCGACCTCTGGTCTCTGTACCTCCGGAGCCTCCGGAGCCTACTAGGTCTCCTGTCCCCTCATGCTCCTTGGTTTCATCGGACTTCCCTGATCTTTCTAGTGTTCCCTCCTGTTACCTCGACCTCAAAGAGGTATTCAGTAAAACCTGTGCTACCTCTCTGCCTCCTCATCAGTCCTACGACTGCACTATAGACTTGCTCCCAGGATCTTCTCCTCCCAGAGGGCGTCTCTATTCCTTGTCGGCCCCTGAGAGGGAGGCTATGAAGGAATACATTGACTTTTCCCTTGCTGCCGGTATCATTTGCCCATCCTCTTCTCCTGCTGGTGCTGGTTTCTTCTTCGTCGATGTGACGGTCGCAGCTACACTCCGCCCGGTTCTGTGTTTGTTTCCTGAATGTTGTGCAGTAGGCTCCATATGGTCCATGGTCCGAAGGCTCCGCCCACTTCCTGGTTGATCAATCCATTCCACCAGTCAGCCTAAGCCACATGGACTATAAAAAGCCTACTGAGTCACTGTTCTGGAGCTGTGCTAGCTCACCACCTTGCGTGTATTTGTTCGATTGGCATCTTGTTTAGTGTATTAGTGATTATCCATTTAGGGATATTGGTTGCTGTGTGTGTGTGATTCTGAGGAGGTTTAGATTGAGGAACAGGTAACAGTATTTTACTTTATTATTATTAGTCACTGATTCACATAACTTCACCTTGTCACGTAGTTTGTTAATGTTAGAAACACTAGGGCTAGGGGCGACTGTGGGTTTATGTACTTTTGTTTGAGATTGTTGTTTAGTTAGTGAGGTTTCGGTTTATTGGTATTTACTTTTATTTTAGCTCAGATAGGAGCAGGGACTCACTCTTTTTGGAGTCCAGTTTTCTTTTGTGATCATTGTTTATTTGTTTCTTTGATTTCCCCTGCGCCCATAGGGAATTTGCCTCCTTTTTGTTGTAGTTTGGGGATCTAAAGACATTTCAATTTCCCTGTTAATGAATAACTTTAATTTTACCCACACCATCGGGTTTATGTTGCTTCTCTTTTCCCTAACGAGCTAGGGTCGTAACAGTCGACAAGAAGGATAAGACACTTCGTCACTGCATCAACTACTGGCGCCTGAATGACATTACCATTAAGAACAGGTACCCCCTCCCTCTTATCTCATCACCATTTGAACTTTTACTAGAGGCTAAGATCTTCACTAAGCTCGATCTCCGAAATGCATTTCGTTAGGATAAGGGAGGGGGACGAGTGGAAGACGGCCTTCAATACTCCTAGTGGCCACTATGAATACCTGGTTATGCCTTTTGGACTCACTAATGCTCCAGTTGTGTTCCAGGCTCTGGTGAAAGACGTTCTCCAAGACATGTTGAACCAGTTTGTCTTTATCTACCTGGATGATATCCTCATGTTCTCCCCTGACGAGGAGACTCATGTCCAACACGTCCATCAGGTTCTTCAGCGCCTCCTCGATAACCAGCTCAATAACCAGCTTGTGAAGGTGAACTGCGAGTTCCATGTCCCCACCGTTGCTTTCCTGGGATTCATCATCTCAGGGGACAACATCCAGATGGATCCCGTCAAGGTCAGTGAGGTTGCTGAGTGGCCCACGCCTACCAGTCACAAGCTAGCACTGTTGCCGTTCCGTTGCATGCCCTCACCTCTTCGTCTGTCAGTTTCCAGTGGTCTCCCCAGGCTTTCCGGAGCCTGAGGGAAAGCTTTCCCTCGGCACCGTCCTCTCTATCCCAGATACTCGGCAGCAGTTCATTGTGGAAGTGGATGCCTCGGATGTAGCAATTGGGGCTGTCCTAACGAGAGGACAACAAGCTCCATCCCTGCACCTTCCTCTCCCGGAAACTCTCTCGTGCCAACATTCAAGTACCGGACGGTTGGGCTCACATCTCCTTTCTCTCCTGTCACCCTGGAGTATGGCGGACTCTCTTCGTTGTCAAGCAACGTTTCTGGTGGCCATCCATGGAGAGGTTGGGGAATATGGGGCTGCCTGTCCTGTGTGCACCCGGAACAAGGTCTCCCGATGCCCTGGTCTCCTGCGCCCGCTTCCTGTGCCTCATTGCCCCTGATCTGACATCTCTCTGGACTTTGTCACAGGGTTACCTCGCTCGGAAGGTAACACCACCATTCTGACGGTGGTGGACAGATTTTCTAAAATGGTGCACTTCATCCCCCTGTCTAAATTGCCGTCCGCCAAGAAGACGATGGAGGCACTGTTTCATGTTTTCCGTATACATGGATTCCCTAGAGATGTGGTATCAGATCGGGGGCTGCAATTCATCTCTCGATTCTTGAAGGCGTTCTGCTCTCTTCTCAGTGCCACCGTCAGTCTCTCCTCCGGGTACCACCCCCAGTCCAATGGCCAGAGCGAGCGGCTCAACCAGGAGCTGGAGACCTGCCTACGGTGTCTCATATCCCAGAACTCAGCCACCTGGAGCAAGCACCTCATCTGGGTCTAGGATGCCCACAACACCCTGCAGGGTTCTCCTTCTGCTTCTCTCCCCCTTCCAGTCCATCTATGGTTAGCAGCCCCGCTGTGCCCCACGGACCTGTGATGTCTCGTCCTGTTCCTTAGTTTATGTATGTCTTTGTTTCATGTTATTCATTTATTTTTTCCTGTTTATTTTTGTGTTACTCACCTTGTCTCTCATTTCAGACACTTCGCTACCTGCCCTTGTGTGTTTCCCACCTGTTTGATTGTCTACCCCACCCTGATTGGTTTCACCTGTCCCTCATCATCCTTCCCTGTATTTAATCTGTGTGTTCCCCTGTCTCAGTGCCAGTTCATCTTTGTACCTTTGTGTCGTACGTCCCAACAATTTTCCTAGTGTTAAGTATTCCTGGTTTTTGATCCACGATTGGTTTTCTGACTTTGCCTTTTTGCCTACCCCTTACTGGATTATCTGCCTACTTATTGACTGCCTACCTGTGTACCGAACCCTGCTTTTTGGAATTAAAAACTATTCTTTTGGATTTAAGTTTTTGTCTCCGAGTCGTGCAGTCCTGCGTACTACAGTCATTACAGTGCTGGTGGTCACGCTTTAAGGTTTCTGTTGTTCCACAGAGCCCTAACTCGTTCACACACAGAAACACCACCAATCCTCTTGACATAATATTGGTTCTTTTTAAACTGTGTTTTACCTACCAGCATACAGTCGATGGTTTCCCCTGTTGCCTCTCTGCATTTGTGCTCAGACCAGGGGGCTGCAGCCTGTACATGACTGTGGCTGGATGCCTGCTTCTGTAACCCCCTGTCACGCTTGAGTGCCGCTTTCCAGTTGTTAAAACCATGCGAGGTAAAAACAACATCCCTGTCATTGGCATATTTTTGACAGGGGAAACAAAAGCATGCATCCCACAGAACAGAGTGTTGCAGCCATGGTCGTGTGTGGTACCAGGCAGGATTGAATTATTGTAATATAGCACCGAATGCACGTTTTAGGTAGCTAGCTAATATTGGCTGGAATGGTGCATCACCATTCAAGTCGCTAACCGTGTGAGGTGGGGCTGAGGCAGCCGAGAGAGGGAACTGCTTTGGGGCAGTGCTTGTGGAGGGTACAGGAGCAGTAGCCGGAGCCACTAGCAGCAGCATCGCGAGAGGCAGAGGCAGCACTAGGCTTGCTTCTAGGCTTAAAAAACGATACATTGCACAGCAAGTGTTGTAAGTAGCTTTGAATAAAGTAAATGAATGTAATGTAATGTTGGTCAAACTATGAGCTTTCGCTAGCAGCACAGCATTCATGAACTGAGATAATGGGTAAACTTCATGGGAAAAGTCACCGTGTGGTATCTGTTAGTATGTGGAACAATAGTAATCACCAATTGGGAACTATTCTCTGGGGGTGGGACTTTGGTTAGGGATCTGGCAGACCCAGATCATTCTCCTCAGTCTGTCCTTCTCCCTTCATCGAATAAATTTGAGTTGATGCAAATGGACTGTTGATGGAAATTCGCTAGTAGCTAAATCTGGTGCAAAGCATCTCTCTCTAAGATTACTGTTTTTGTATATGACAAAAATAAGTGTAATAAACAAAAGTTTAACTAACATTTAGAACACTCATTTGTTCCAATCCATACACAAGTTAGAGCAGGTTAAGCGTTTGAGTGTGTGATTTTTCACGAGCAGTGGGATCGTGTGTGAGCTTTTACTTGCTTTGCCATTACCTGTGTGTGTGTGCAATCTGAGCCATCAGAGTTCATAGTTGTCATAGCAACACCCCTCCCCCTTGGCTTGCTCCAAGAGACACTTTGTGCAGCGGACGGGTCTGCTTCAGAGCTCTGTGTCTTTGTGCCTGAACATGACGAGAAGAGGGGGTGGGCAGTGAGCGACTTTAGAGGTGGGCTGTAGGCTGCCCACCCAATCAGAAGTTAGAAACGGTACTGTGTGATTGGGTGGGCAAGACACACATTTGGGTGGGCTGAGCCCACCCCTGCCCATTGCCACCGCCCGCCTTGGTAGGAAGTCACTATCCAAATGTATCCATGGAATTCAGGCGTGAAGAAACAGATGCACGACCACTTCATCGTTTCTAACTGGCTAAAGAAGTCCAACGTTCCACTCCTCCCAATATTTGTGTAAAAAGTCACAATTACCTACATTGGTAACTTCAAAGGGTGGTCAGGGACCCCAGAGATGTGTCATTGTAACCCTGATCGGCAGCATACTTTCATCAAAACAAATGCAGTACATTGACTCCTTGTTTTGCCAGAATTATATATAGCGCATGCCCTCTTATGTTCTCCCATCTCTTTTCCCCATGTCTCTCTCTATTTCCTTTCGTTCTCCACCTCACTAATTGGTGATTGATTCACTTTTCTATCATAACTCAGCTCAACTCTGCTTTTGTCCCTCCCCTCCTATCAACTGTCCATACCCCTCTCTTCTGTGGGTCATTTTCTCTTTAACGAGTGGCGGTACATTTCACTCCCACGCAATAGAGCCTTTCTGTGTAAATAAAACAGAGAGGAGTCAAAAATCAATTGGCCCATTGCCCCAGAAAATGCTAAACAAGCAGTATTGGCAATCTGCATGGTACCGGAGGCCACCCTCCTTAGTGGGCTTTCCTCCTATACATCCCTCCATTCCTCCATCCCTCCATCGCCTCGTCCCCCCTCCACCCCTCCTGCATCCTAGCGTCTGTTCAATGAGCCACTCATGTCCATCATCACCTCCTAAAACATTGCAGCCAAGACAGCAGAAACACACACACACACACACACACACACACGGTAACCAACACACACACACACATGCATACACACACACACACGCACACACACACACACACACACACACACACACACACGCGCACACACTTAAAACACAGGGAAAACCGCCCAGGGGAGGCAGAGGAATTTCTAGTAAAGACACTCCATATTTCATCTGACAGAACTGGCCACACAAAGCCAGCATACTAACGAGGACAGACCAGACGCTTCACCACTTATCATTCTTCACAAACACACAGACAGAACAGGCAGAACACACACACACGTGCACAGACAGACACACACACACACACACACACACACACACACAACCTAGCAATGCTGAACAGCAACGATGGTTTCTAATTGACTGGACGACTGTAGCTGGTTAGCCAAGCCTGTCAGCAAGCTGGCCAGGGCTGGTTAGCCAGATGGCTAGGCTAACGACCTGTGAGATTTTGAGAGTGCAGCCATTTAAAGCTCATTTAACCTCCGTGACAGTAGCAGCCGCTGTGGTGGTCCATTTATCTAGACCCCTAATCACCACGCTATCAGCCAGGACATGTGTAGGTATAAGGTATATGTCATTCGATATGCATGAATAAGTCACACACACAGTACTTACATTTGATCAGTACTTGAATTTTAAAATCAAGTACTCAAGCCCAACCACATTTGACTGCTCTATAGCCATTCAACACATATGGTTTGCCAGACTCATGGGTGCTCTCTATGAGTCTTGGGGAACTAGACTATTTTCTAAAAAATTCAATCAACACTCACATTAGGCATGCACCCATTCATTCATATCACATACACTCATCGAACACTTTATTAGCAACACCTGTACACCTTCTCATGGTGGAGGTGGTGTAATGGTGCGGAGAATGTTTTCTTGGTACACTTTGCGCCCATTAATATCAATCAATCGCTTGAATGCCACAGCCTATTTGAGTATTGTTGCTGACCATGTGCATCCCTTCATGGCCACAATTGACCCATCTTCTAATGGCTACTTCCAGCATGATAATGCACCATGTTACAAAGTAAAAGTCGTCTCAAACTGGTTTCATGAACATGACAATAAGTTCAGTGTTCTTCAGTGGTCTTCCCAGTCACTGGATGTGAATCCAATAGAACACCTTTGGGATGCGGTAAAACGGGAGTTTCATAGCTTGAAAGTGCACAGGAAAAATCTGCAGGAATTGCGTGATGCAATCATGTCATCATGGACCAGAATCTCAAAGAATGTTTCCAACATATTGTGGAATAAATACCATGAAGAACTGAGGCTGTTTTAAGAGCAAAGGGAGGCTCTACCCAGTATTAGTATAGTGTTCCTAATAAAGTGTTCAGTGAGTGTATACATGCCTACACTCACGTTCATTCACCCACATTTGAAGCAACAGTTTCTGGTATCCTACCTGCTTGTGCATCTCAATGTTGAGTCCATATGACATCTCATAGTACTGAGAAAGTAAAGATTGACAAATTATTCTCGTTTACTGGTTTACATTTCACATCTCTAAGGGGAATACATTGCATCTCATTGCAACATGACAGATAAAACTAATATACACACACGCACACACACACACACACACACACACACACACACACACACACACACACACACACACACACACACACACACACGCACACACACACACACAGACAACCGAGAACGTTTGATGATACTCACCATGACATAGTGCCTCTGCATCTCAGTCTTGTCACTCGCCAGTTTCTCACACTCTAGTTTTAGACTGGGGACAGAAGCAGAGAAACTTAATCACACACTATATACTGTATATATTAAACATATTGCACTGATGCCTGGCCATACAGTATACATATCCAAAGAGCACAACTACTGTAAGAAGCACAGAACAGTCCCTAACTCCCTATGCAATCATAACTGGTACCTGGAATTAAATTTTTCTAAATTAAAACACAAAAAAGCATAAATAGAAACATACGTTTCATGTGCTGAATTGTGTTGGTACACAGAGAAATAAAGGGATGAGCAGAGTCAGTGAGGTCAGCCACACACGCAAGTGCCAAAATAGCCCTCCATTTAGTCCCTTTTCTTTAACAGTTGATTGGACAGTACTTGATAGACCAGAGCAATATGGTGGAACCCTAACTAGTCACTTCACCTCTCAATGCTTATGAAGGACAAGAGACAACAAAGGGGACAAAAAAGTAAAGGCGCCTAGTAGTATTGGGACGCATTAATTGTGTGCATCCTCTGGGTTCAGTACATACAGTGCAATGATTGACAAATCAATGTGACAGCCGTAGCCCAAGGTAATGCCATTCAGTCCTTTGGCAATAACCTACAAAATGACGCCCAAATTGACAAAATGAGGTAAATCATTTCAACATGTAAACCATTCTCACTGATACCAATACACAATGTGAGACAATTACATGGAATCGCTTGATCTATTCAGAAACTTTACCACAAAGGAATGCATTTGTTCAGTTTCATTACACTGGATCAATCTTCCATAGCTTGTACTGCATACCAATACACAACCTGTCAGATGTCAAATTAAAGAGCAAATTAAAGAGCGACCCCAGTGAAAAATGTGCCTTTCCAGTTGAAAAGGTATGTTCTGAGAACATGGCCGTGGATTGATTTTGGACCCACAATTCTATGTTTCGTAAATGTACACTATTTAGGCCTTTAATATTGATTTCCTTTAATATGGAAGCTGAAAAGGAAGTGCGGGGCATGTTGACTTTTCCCGGCTACTGTTGGGTACTGTACATTCCTGAGCATATGTTGGGGTGAAAGGTGCCTATGATTTGTATATGGAGAGGTGAAAAGTTACATCCTCTGAGTATGAAAGTAAAAGTTGGGAACAAAGAGGTAATTTGGGAATAAAAAGGCTGCCTACATAGGAGATCCTTGAATTTTTCTCTGCCCTGTGTCATGTGTAGAGTTTCTCTCTCTCTGTGCATATGATTTCGGTTCCTGTCAACTTGGCATAATAATATGTAGTATGCTAGATTGTGACTAACCAAGAAGAACTCAAGTTTGGAGGGTTTTTCCATCGAATCCCGGCGGCGTGTGGGTGACAAAGTGCACAAATAGGAAAGAAGGTAAGAGACACCTTTTTCATAAAACGCCTCCATTAGCTGTTTGTTGCCCCCACTCCGTCGAGACCCTTGTGTGGTGCATTTGACTGAGTGACGATGTCACTCAGTGTATTTAAGGCCATGGAATGAAAAAAGGTTATTAGCACTGTGATATTAAAAGTTCCAAAAGTGCAAAATGTATGTTACCAGTGGGCTGGTGTATATATATATAAACATTAGTCACTGACTTAAGGTAACTAACTATAAGTGAATTGATGCAGGTAGTTGCTGGCTGTTGATTTAAGGTAGCCGAATGTGAGGCTACTAATGAACCAAAGCCGTATGCTTGGATGTTGGCCAGTTTTTTGACTTACGATAATCAACGTCCCTGATTATCAGTGAAACTGATAAAGGAACTTTTGTATAGGTACCTGTTTTTAGTCGTTGACCAGAATACGTGACTTAGATATTGGTGGACTAAATAACCCGTTCAGCCGTTGACCAGAATAACCATTTTAAAAATAAGTAGAGTTATTGGTGGGCTGGACAAACCTGTGCAGGAGGGACAAGACATTCCCGTTTTGTTGGAAATTATCTAATGCATTGCAAATTATAGCATGGATTGATCACCCACTGTTTAAGGTATGTGTGGGGTGTGTGTGGCTGAGTGCTGTTTGAATACAGCCATGAGTCTGTGTGTGTGAGAGAGAGGCTGTGTGTGTGAGAAGGAAGTCGAGTGTGTGTGTGTGTGTTTGTGAGAGAGAGAAGATAGGGAGCGAGCGTGTGTGTGTGTCTCCCTGTTTCTTGCAAAACATCATATCTACCATTTTCCACTTCCTTCAAGCTTAATGATAGTATGTTCTTTAAAATGAATTATTTTCTTTCACTATTACTCTGTATTCAATTGATATGCTTTTGTGGATTATTGAAATAATTGTCATTATAGATGTATTGAAAGGATTGGAGTTATGGACTTGGATGACAATCTCTCATTCATTTGATATTCGTCATTCCTATTCAGCAGTATTGATTCAAAGGCTTTTTATGCAGACATCTACTCTGATGTAGTTATACAGTCAACCTTGAACACATAGAGAATACCCTAGCTGTGGCAATGGATGAAAAGGAATTAGAAGCTTGCTGATTAGACTGCACTCGAACATGGATAGAAGCAGACCAACAGAAGGCAACAGCCCAACCCCTGACAGAAGAGCTGAGAAACATTTTGGATCTACTCATTCATAAACACCTTGCTAAGGCTGAGGAGGTCCGGACACAGTTGGATGCAGTACATACTATAAGAAGATCAAATCGAAACAGAAGATCACTTGACAGACACCAAGGAACCTGGGGATCAACACAAAGGATCCCAGAAGAAAATAAGGAGGAAGCAATAATAGCCCCACTCTTGATGATGCCAAGTGCCAATGGGCCACAAGCAAAGTATGTGCCATGGTCAAGTGGAGACATGGAACAAATCTACTCTAAGCTTTCCAGGCTTACAAGTGGTGCAAGGGCCTGGATAGGAGCTTTCGAGTCAAAAACTTGTCATCTGACTTTAGTCATTGGAGATTAAACAAATGTGGACCTGATGCGTAGGCCATAGGATGAAGGAAATTTTTGGATTGGCCAAAATAGGACACTTGGCTACAGCAGGAAAACATGAGACGGTGCCATTCAACACTCATCGCCCCACCCTATGGGAGGCCTTGAAAAAACTGTACCCGACTCATACAGACCTGTCAAAACTGATGGTAACTAAACTGAAAGAAGGGCAAGAACCAGAAGACTATCTGAACAGACTAGCTGACCTGTGGGAAGAACAGATGGGAGACTAATCATGGGAGACTAACATCTCAACTAAAGCATTGTTTTGGCAGATAGTCTTGACGGGTCTGCCCACTCCAGTCAAGAATCGCCTTGAAGAAGAATTGAACCTGGCTGATGGAGAATGGTCAAAGCAGAGAGCTATGCTTATCCACCACACTAGGAAATATACTGAAAGAAAGAAAAAAGAAAGAGAAGAAGGGGACAAACTCAAGAAGAAAATGATGCCTCTACAGTTTGCAGAGATGGAAAAAGACAGAAAAAGGCCACTCTTGGACTCTTGGAGATGCAACCACGTTATATGTGTCGCATGATGTAAATTTGTTGTTAAGTAGTAGGAAATCATCTATTACCCAGAGAAGGTTAAGTGGCTATGAGGTCCTGCTGTCCAGACCTGAGTTGACCATTACTAGATGCACAATAGTCAACCTGGCTGAACTACTGCTCACGGCAGATGATGGAACTACCCATCGATGCAAGGAAGTAGTGCACATGGAATCGCAAGCCCGACCTGACCTGCATCACAATCCCCTGCCTAACCCTGAAAGAACATTTTTTGTTGATGGCTCAGCCTCAAGATATCTGGACACTGGCCAGCGTAGAGCCGGCTATGCTGTCATTAAAATGACGTCTAAGGACACTTACGAAGTGAGGGAGGGATTTGCATTACCACCACACTATAGTGCTGAAATGGCGGAATTGGTTGCACTCCAACGTGCATGTACACTGGGGAAGGGTAAACGAGTGACGATCTATTGTGACTCAGCTTATGTCTGTGGAGTTGTGTGTAGTTGGGCAGGGATATGGGCCTCGAGGGACTACCTGACTGCAGCAGGATACTCCTATCAAAAATGCCCAATTAGTAAGAGAATTGTTGGAGGCACTGAAATTACCCACAGCATTGGCAGTGGTGAAGTGTGCTGCTCACACTAAGGGCGCTGATGTGGCATCCATTGGAAATAGGTATGCTGATATCGCCACAAAAGCAGATGCTGAAAGTCCGTTTGTGCCCACAGAAAACTTCTGCCCAATAATTGAGACTTAAGACATTCCATTGACTGAACTCTTGGAAACACAGGAAGCAACTTCTCTGCGGGTGGTTGCTCTGGGTTCAATGGGGCTTGCTGAAAGCGGGACCCCGAAATGGGCCTTTGGAGACAGGCAAGTACAGGAAAAATTGTGGTCTAATTGGTCTAATTGGCTCCAAGTGGTCTAATTCCTAGTCTCTGCAGAGCGGCTCACGGTGTGTGTCACTCTGCTAGGGGGGTTATGATGGAGAAATTATGTGCTGATTGGTTTATGCCCCAGGTCACAGACCATGTGCAAAATTTAATTTACAAATGCCAAATTTGTCAAGAGAACAATGTCAAAAAAGGAATTCCCACCAAACCTGGAAAAATGCCACCTCCAATCAGTCCATTTTCATACCTTTGTATGGATTATATTGACATGTGTCAACGAAACCAAGGCAAATGTTATTGCCTCGTCATTATCGATTGATTGTCTCGATGCGTGGAAGCGTTTCCGACAGCCCACACAGACACCAAGTCCGTCGTCAAAACCTTGGTGAGGGAAATTTTCTGCAGATTTGGCATTTGCCAACACCTGTCCAGTGACAACTGTGTTCATTTTACAGCAACCATGATCAAAGAAGTTTGTAATATTCCAGAAATCAATCAGAAATTCAGTACAGCTCACCACCCGCAATCGGCTGGTTTGTTTGAGAGATGTAACGGAATTCTGAAACAGAAATTGGCCAAAACATGCAAAGAGACAGGACAGGATTGGGTTACTTGTTTACCGTTAGCTCTTATGGCTATGAGGAACAGTAGAAGTAGAGAAACTCATTTAAAAGATGGATGAGTATTTGAAAGGTCTAAGCTGTGAGATCTGTGTATTCACAGGTACAACAGGCGCAAGGTCCACCAGCAGAGCACCAGGAGAAACAGGTGTTCCCCGGAGACCTGGTGTATGTGAAGGTGTTCAAATGGAAATGAAAGGAACCTCGGCAGAGGGGCCCATTCAGGGTGATCCTAAGCATCCCCACAGCAGGTGGAAGGTGAAGGTGAAGGAAGTGGGTCCATGGATTCACCTGAACCACTGCCACAAGGTGAAAGGCACCAAAGGTGGGACCACAGATGGCTCTTGTGGCTGATAGTAGTAGGTCTGACAATAGCAACAATTACATTGATAGGAGACCAAACTACACCCCTACCCCGCCACATACAACTGACCAAGACTGAGACTGACTTTACTGAATACACACCCATACGACAGAAAAGAGATACAGACTGGAAGGCTTTTGGTTTTGATGCCTCTGTATTAAATATTGCAGATCCATAGGCAAGTCAAAATATGTGGTATCAACAGCTGACACATTACGTAAGAACAGCAAGTAATAATGGTTGTCCATGCATAGTGAGAGTTCCGTTCCCCAGTTCATGGCCTGCAATTACAGAAACCATACCCATATCTGTTGACCCTGAATGTCAATACAATGCAATATCATGGCTATATTATCACCAGCGTAGAGAACATGACCCTTCGTTAGCCTCCTCAGTACGTTCATTCAAGCCCTCACGGAAGTGTGATTGGCTGAGAAACATACATGGATCTATCTGATATACCTACTATGGCAAATAAGTTACCTGATGCAATTGGGATGAAATCGATAAAAGTGCCAAATTGTTATTGTTCCAAAACGAACAGGCAAAGATAACGCAGGTGAGATGTTTTTAGGGATATATGAGTGCAAGCACTATACGATGCAATTTCACATAACCAAAGGTGGTATGGCAAATAGGGAATATGAAGTAAAGTTTACAACCCAAGAGTGTCGTATTGTAAGCCTAAAGGTAACAAATAGCACACTACCTGCAAATGTGTCATTAGCTAATTTTAAAGATAATTGGTAGGTTTGCAGGGATAACGCATACTTATATTTACCTCATAGATGGACTGGGTGTTACTATATGGCAATATTGAGACTTCCCTATGACGTTGTGACAGTACAACAAGGATTAGAACCTAGTCACACTCATGGAGGTCAAAGGAAGAGAGCAATGGCCGAATTTACTACAATTGAATCATACCATTTGAGGATATCCATCAGGGAAAAATGGGGCCTTGGTTTATTCCTGTGGTACGAAGTGACATTTTTAGCCGATCACATAGATAACATCACATATACCATACAGGGTTTTGCTAAGGAAACGATCAAAGAATTTTCTGTCAAAAACTGACAGGGGTCATAGGTTAACTCTATTAAAACATGAAATGGCTCTTGACTATATTTTGGCGAAACAAGGGGGGTTATGCAATACGTTAAATTTGACAGGTGAAGCCTGTTACACATTAATACCTGACAACATATTCTACTGACAATATGACCAACGTGATTACAGCCCTAGAACACATAAGGGACGCATTTGGTCCATCAAAAGATGCAGGATCTTCCGCAACCAAATGGTTAACCGATAAACTTGCACCCTGGGGAGCAATGTTAGTCCAGATGTTGGTGCCTCTGTCATGAGATTAGATTAGATTAGATTAGATTAGGTTAGATTCAACTTTATTGTCATTGTGCAGAGTACAAGTACAGAGACAACGATAATATTAAGAATAATGTTTTGCTTCTGCACCATGATGTTGACTTGTGTGAAGGCTATGCTACTAAAATGGGTAGGAAACGTAATGCCAGGGGAAGGTGGTGTGACAATGCCATTATTATCAGTAGAAAGTCCTGAGGATGACGGTGACTTTGACTTAGTTCATAAAACTAACTGTATGATAGAAGACTACATGTTTGAAAACAACAACAAAGATATTCAGTGAGTAAATTCCTGACTCATCAATAGGCCATCATCTACCACTCAGGAACCAGGTGAATAGCACGTCCTGAAGTGCGCCTCTTCTATAGGTTTATTCACAAGACACCATAAAATGATATATGCTGATATAGGGCTTACTGACATAGACATACATGTAGTTGAATTACACCTAGTTGAACTACAAAACTGACAATAGGTGAATGAGTCATCGAAGGGAGCGTGCGCATTGACGCTCCTGAGATGCAACTCCACAATAGGTTTTCCCTAAGTAAGGTAAATCCACAAACATAAGTATAGGGAAGATTTTGGGGGAAGGAACTTATTCAGGAACTGAATAAAAGATTAAATGTTTAACTGTGATGCAACCACATTTAAGGAGCCTTAAGTTCCTGTTTATCATGATATTAAAACAGTGAGATTTGAAATGTATGTGATGAATGATTAAATAATAGTAAAGAAATTAAAGAAAGTGCCCGATTGCAGACTAAAATGTGTGGTTGCTCAGGATTGGCTGGTTGGTATGAGAACCACAGGGGAAACGCAGGGGAATTTTCCTGGCAAACAATCAAAGTGTTTATGTAACGTCTCGTCCTGTTCCTTAGTTTATGTTTGTCTTTGTTTCATGTTATTCATTTATTGTTTTCTGTTTATTTTTGTGTTACTCACCTTGTCTCTCATTTCAGACACTTCGCTACCTGCCCTTGTGTGTTTCCCGCCTGTGCAATTGTCTACCCCGCCCTGATTGGTTTCACCTGTCCCTCATCATCTTTCCCGGTGTATTTAGTCTGTGTGTTCCCCTGTCTGTGCCAGTTCGTCTTTGTACCTTTGTGTCATATGTCCCAGCAATTTTCCTAGTGTTAAGTATTTCTGGTTTTTGATCCACGATTGGTTTTCTAGCTTTGCCTTTTTGCCTACCCCTTACTGGATTATCTGCCTACTCATTGACTGCCTACATGTGTACCGAATCCTGCTTTTTGGAATTAAAGACTATTCTTTTGGATTTAAGTTGTCTCCAAGATGTGCAGTTGAGTCCTCTGCCTGCGTACTACAGTCATTACAGTTTAGAAAGGCATAGGTTTTTCGTCCCTCCCTGCAATCATGTTAATTACTTATATCTTTATGTGATAATCAAATTACTTACGTATATTTTTGCGTGGTCTTCTCATGATATTTATCTAGAAGTGCCTTTAGTTATTCAAAGGAGATCAATGATGTATTGTTTGTTGGGAGTACTCCCCTTTTTGAAGGTTTTGAACACAACGTAGGTTATGTTACGAGACTAGTAAGTCTCGAAGGGGGGAATGTCGAAGATTGTGGTAATTGATCATCTGATTATTAATGCTATATTCATACTTTCAATTAATAATAGGATATATTGGATACTGATCATTTGACCTTTATACATACATATGTATAGTGAAATTTTGACTTGAGACTCTTGACTTTTCCTGGCTACTGTTGTTGCAATAACACATTCCTGAGCATATGTAGGGGTGAAAGGTACCTATGATTTGTATATGGAGAGGTGAAAAGTTACATCCTCTGAGTATATGGAGAGGCAAAAGGTGACATCTGGTTTAAAGATTGAGAGGGTAAAAGTTGGGAACAAAGAGGTGATTTGGGAATAAAAAGGCTGTCTACAGAGGAGATCTTTGAATTTTTCTCTGCCCTGTGTCGTGTGTAGAGTATCTCTCTCTCTGTGCATATGATTTTGGTGTATTGAAAAGTTCCTGTCAACTTGGCATAATAATTGAGTTCAAAATTAACTTTGGTTTCTTGATTACAGAATATGTAGTATGCTAGATTGTGACTAACCAAGAAGAACTCAAGTTTGGAGGGTTTTTCCTCCACATCAGGCAAACTTCAGTTAAACTGGTAGAGTAACAACCAGGGTAGGCAAGCTTCAGTTCAAATGGTACAGTAACACCCAAAGCAGACATTAAATCATTTGCCGGTTGAGTGGGATTGTGTTGTCTTGTGAAGGGACAGATAATGTGAGTTCATGGCAGCACAATAATATTTAAGGTATTTGGAAATGCGGTGAACTATGAGGTAACCATAAGCTGTTTGATTTACCTCCACAAGTATGAGCAAGCCCCATTTGGCTCAGTGAAAGGTCACACAAACTATCCCCTAAATGTTATGCAGCATTAATGCGATCTTTGAAAAGCTGAACTTATGACAAAGTTATTTGCGTAGAGCTTCTTATTGGTTATTTATTTTCTTCGAGTCGAAAAGTCGTTTCCTAAAGCAGTAACTTTTTTTTGCTGCTGGAGTTCCTCTTTTATTATTTCTAATTGTTCTTTCTTTGTGACAGACATACACTGGTGAACCTGATTTGAACTAATTAGAGCCCAAAATATCTACCTGTTTGTCAGAAATGACCAGCTGCCAGTGGCATTTCATGTACTTAAGATCTGCAATCCTACAACACAGTAAGTACTTCTGAATCTATCTATTCTTCTGAATCTACAGTATATATTCTCAATCATCTTTTTCAAAACTGTAGATTTCTCAAAGGAGAAATTGGACAGCACCAGCTAACATACCAGACAACATCGCACCGCAACAGAAATCAGGTTTGAATGCCAACTAATTCATACAAACCGATTGGATGCCAGACCGGGCAAATGTTTAATCTCAAACTGATTGGATGATATTCACTTGAGGTGACTCCTCACAAGCTGGCCAGCAGAGTAATCACTGGTCTCATCTACTGACGGTTCTGCCTCATGCAATGCATTCACGCTTCATCGCATTGGGTAAAGAGCATTTCACGGCACTTGCACTAGAAGAGTGAGGAATACAGGGGGAGGATTTACCTGTAGGAAGTATTTACCCATGGTACTTGAACTAACGCTTTACCCATCACTTATTGCAGAGCCACCTGGAGAGAAATTCATTTGTTCTCCCAATTTCTTTCTCTCCCTCTATTATTTGGGTGAGTCAAATACCTCCTCACACGACCGTTTCCCACCCTCAATCCCCCCCAAAATGTTTAATTTAGTTGGGTTCAATTTAGTGTCTTCCCACAGCTGCTGTGTCTTATGTTTATGAATCTGATATGAAAGACTAAAGGCTCAATCTAATGTGGTTTTACCAGCCCAAGGTGGAGCTCGAGCCCCAATTTCAGATGTTACACACATTAGTGAACTGTGTCTCTTATGGAAATTAAATGTTTTTCCATGTAAAAATCTAAATTGAAAGATGGTAAGCATTCACTCAAGAAAAAAACCCTCCTCTATGCAGTCCTATGGACAGAGGGAGTCGGAGACTTTGTCATGTATTGAAATAAAAATGACCCCACCAAGACACAGTTTGCGATAAAATCCTTCTTTCACTGACTGATGGTTCATCATGTGATTGCTCCATTTGACGGGCAACAAGCTAGCCAAATGTGCCTTGCATAATAAATAAAAGCACTTTTCAAGTACTCGAGGGGTATACTTTGAAGCGAGCTAAGGGAGCTAATTCCCATGACTTGCTATTAAATTATTTTGCAAGAGAAATTTGGCAAGCTTGATCCCCATCAAAGGGGACAACCACCCGACGAAACATCAGTCAGTGAAAGACGGATTTGATTACAAACTGTCTTGGCGGGGTCATTCTTATTTTAACTGCATACAGGAGGATGTTATTTGGCTAGATGTGCCTATAGTGAATGAGTGTGATGTTTAAATATCATACTTCAAAACTAGATTTATCCTTTTTTTTAAAGATATTACAAATCCTACTGGATAAACTATAAAAAAAAAAACTAACCCTAACCCTTAATTTGACAGAAAATTACTGCAATATTTTACTCTTAGAAAATGCCAGCAAAAGTACAGAAATACACCTTTAGATACATCTAAAACATTCCTATTAAATGAACAACAATAACCAATACTAACAACTAAATCACATTTGCTGTTTATTTAAGACAATTCGACCTGTTTAAATAGTCGCACATTTAGTTTTTCATGGAAAACAACAACACTGCTCCCACCTGTTGTAAGGGGATTGTGTGTAATGGGGAATTTCTGTTATTTGTGTTGCATTATCTCCCTAACCAATATACCTGTGATGTTGTTTTTTGTTTGATTCTTACTGTATTACACCTGTGCTCATGTTAATGCATGTTTTTTGTTGAGGTGGTCAGCCCTCTACCCATTATCATGAAGTGTATGCACATCTATTGGTGGGGCCCTCCACTTTTAAATCTTTGAAATTGCTGCAGAAGGTCATACATATCTGAATAGTGTCAGTGTCTTGAAGTGTTAGCAAGCCATCTATTGGTGGAGCCAGATCAAAAAAGTGAACTCTCTATAACAGCTTAAGTGTTAAACCAAAATAAAGACCACTTCCCAGTAGGGAATCGTAATAACTATATTAAGTTTAAACATGTACACAATGAGTTCTGTGAAATTACATAGAATCATCCATTACATAAATGTTTATGCTGTCTAATTGCAGTGAATTCCTATGTGAAATCAGAGTCAATACCAGTAAATGAACGAGAATTAACCTTATTTAACTACTGAACATTATTTTTTACTTACAGGTTTTCCATGTAATTGCATTTATGGTATTGTACCATAATTTTACTGCAATCTACTGGTAACTCTGCTGCCAACCATTTTGCAGTTATTTTTGTTAAATCAAGGGTTCCACTACACAGCTTTCACTAATCCAGTCATAGTAGAGTTTATCTGCACCAATAGAAATAATACATGGAAATCCAGTCATGTACAAGGAGAGAATGAGATATTAAACATATTTGAACATCTGTACCTGTGATACTGTGCCTGGAGGAACTGGAACTCCTCCTTGATGCGGTCACAGGACTCTGTGATGGTGAACTTGAACGGCTGAGCAGGCTGGTGGGGTCCCTGGTAGCAAGATGGCACCAAACAAAACAATGATAACCTCTGATAAGTGCACATCAAGTACATCGCTTTTTAAGTGAATTGCAATTCGCTTGTCCCAATTCAAATACATTCTGTATAACTGCTCCATCTGCATGATCTGGTTTGATGCACACAATAAAATAGTCCCATATCGCATTTATGTGTTCTTGTGTGATTGTAGATAACATTATTTTGTCTGGGTGTTCATGAAAGATGAGCACCCAAGCTATATCGGTGTAATATCATCAAACCACACAACAACGTTAAACAAGTCATTGGATAAGTAAGGCGCTTATGTGAAACTGACACTATTTGGCTCCATCGGGGAGAGAATTGACCCGTGGAAATAACTCCGATAGCGAGGGGGTCCGCTAATTCACTCTTAGTGTCTCTCATTTCCACTCTTCTATTCCCCCAGTCACACTTTCGTTCTCTATTTCTCTCTCACACACACTCTCTCTTTCTTTCACACACACACACACACACACACACACACACACACACACACACACACACACACACACACACACACACACACACACACACACACACACACACACACACACACACTTCACAATGACTGCGATTGTCCGGGCGCGCGACGGCACGGAAAACTGATCCAAACTGAGGTGGCATCACACGCACGGCGATGTCGGGCTTTGTTGTTGTCACATACTTACCGGATGCCGTGCCTGGGGGTACATCTTGCTCAGATCTCGAATCATTAAAATGGATTGTAAAGTTCATCCACCGAAACACAAAAAAAGGTAAAAGCACCAAAAAGAAACCAGATCTGTCCCGTGTGCGTCTGTCTGTCAGCAGCCAGATAACGGGCTAAGTGCCGTTTCCTCTGATTACCATGGAGAAATGTCAAAATCTTTGGTGTGATGACATTATATTTCACTCAGAAGTCCATTCACTGCAGGTGCTTATCTTCTTTCTGTTTTCCCTGCACAAGGGCAACAATGTCATCTGTTGTGCTGTACAATCCCGTGTGGTTCAGACCTAAGACATCTCTGTCGGTTCAATAACACATCCTCTCTCACCAGGTAGCCTTACCTAAAATGATTACTTTCGGCACCTTACATCTTCATTATGCTCCATGTCTTGTTTTCATCTTCTGTTCAATGGTATCTGGTAAAACTGTCTTTCAGCCCGTAGTAGAATAACTGGTTGTGTGTGTAGCCTTTGGAGCACCCTATCCAAATCGGTAAGAGGTTATTTCCGAAGGTTTAAAATCCCGTTCATATCCCGGTCCGCCACCGACAATCACCTTGTATGAGACCAAATTTAGAAGCAACCAGTCGTAAAGGAGTAATTATATATTCATAACAACGAAACGCACTACTCTCTCATGTCTCTGGGATGTGTAGTTCCAATCCACATAACAGACGATAACAATAAGTAGATGTATACCGTTCATAAGAACTACAATTTCATGTCTCCACGTATTTCAGAGCAGAGGTCGGGCGGATCAGAGGAGGAGCAATAATTAAAGAGAGCCAATCGTATTAGTAAAGAGAACGGTGCGCGCCTCTTTCTAGTGTCAATCATCTGCATCTTATCCAATCAGCTCCAACAGGAGGAGATTATTCCAGGCTCCCCACGTGGGTACTTAATTCACTGTTAGAATGTGTCCAATGGTCGTTGGATGGTCCACTCCACCCAGGTAAGGAACGCCCTGTAGGATGACGTTGTCTGTAGGTACTAGTGGACAAGGGAATTCGTTCAGTTGTCAATCAAAATAACGTGGTTTCTAGTTGCATAGCGGTAGTGAAAACGTCAGGTAAGTCATGTAAACATCCAGAATAGCTGTTAATTGCTGCTGAATGCTGTAGGTCTATGCAGGGTGTCATCATGTTGTCCCTGGGGCCACGTGTCTTCTTTTTATAAGTGGGTAATTTGAAATCATCTCGGGCCACATGACAAACACAAACAAACACTGTTTTATTAACCATACAATCAATCCACTCAAATGTTGGAATGTGGTCATTTTTGCCCACATCACTGACACCCCTGGGGGTGAATGTGCACTTGCTGCCAGATGCAGGATGATTTATAAGTCTGGTGAATGAATTTATGCACACTGGATATATCTGGTGCATGTGAGTTACAGTATGTATCTTGTGCCCACTGACTTGGATCTTGTGCCAGGCTTTGCTATCTTGTTGGCAGAAGATGCATTAGTCCTTCCCACGAGCTGGCAAGGGTGGGCACGAGGTGGTGAAGCATGCAAGCAAGTAAAAAAAATAAAATGTTCTAGGGTTGTACTCTACTGATGGGATTGTATGCAGTGTTTTTGTGTTAAATACTGCAATTTGGCCAAAACGTAGGCCTACAAAACTTCACTTAGAGGTCTAGAAAATGTTGTTATGAAAGTATGCCTTTAATTATAGCCCAGAATTTTTTATTATTATTGTGCACCATGGTTTTTGAAAGTGGTGGCCAGTATGGCTGTGACGGACACATTTTGGGTAGTTGGTGACGTTGGAGAGGAGAGGAAGTGAGTTTATGCTATTACACCACCCTTAAAGGGGCAATCTGGGATTGGTATCTGGGATTGGCACACCCATTTTACATTAATGATATGCCATTGATTCTTGGAGAATATAATTTATAATAGCAAAGCGCAGCCACGCCCACTTAGCAATTCACTTCCTTGTTAGCATTCATTTAGTTATGTTTGAAGGGTGAAAAATCTATGTTGACAAAAATCGCTGGACGGATTGCTCTCGATTAAAAAGCGGCACAAAGTCCTACCCTTTTTGTGCCCACCACGTTTTCCTTCATGATTTATGATCGCCAAAACTTTTTCTATGACCCTCAAACCTCATTTATAGAACACTAAGGGAAAACGTTAGTCATATTTCAACACTGCTGCTGGATTTAACACACTGTGCTGACAAGTATATGAAATAAAAGAAGTATATGCAATAAAAGAAGATAAAGTGACCTATACGCAGGTGTTACTACTTTACTGATTTGAAATCTTTTTACATAAATGCTCTGAAATGGAGGCAACCTCTGAAAATGAACACTGAGATCGGATGTCATGTCTGATCTCCCAAACAACATACAATTTGTAAACATAGGTGAAATATAGGATGCAGCATAATGATTTAAAGCCAAGTGGGTATCTTTAGTAAAATTTTACTTTAAAAATTAAACTTTCATGAATAGGTAAGAGAAGCTCAGAGCAACCGTCATGAATAGTCAACAAGGCTGCCGAGACAATTAAAATGAGAGCAGTCTGCGAGGAGGATAGCGGTGAACTTGTCAATGTCAGTGCCAAAGTTTCAGAACTAAATGCAACTTATGCAAATTGTATGTTATTTTTCATCATTTTGAAACTTTCTTTGTTTCCAAAAACACAAGATATCCTCAGATAATGCATATACATTGAGAGAAGAGTACATTGAGAGATGAAATATAATGAAATGTGAAATTAATTTCAGACCTTGATCTGTCTTACCCCATCAAAACCCAAAACATAAGCCCGTTTCACTGGATTGTTTGTGAACAATGTAATTGTAAACAAACACTGTATAGCTTCAAAACATAGTTAACACTATCATTTTGATCTCATGGATGGTCAGTCCTTGCATCATGAGCTCCATCTATGAATTTGAGAGTGGTTCCATTTCTCCAGCCCCATCCCTCAGCTGTTGGGGATGGGTGATCGCTTTGTTTGTCTGAATACCAGATTGGCCCTTTCAGTCAGGCATTATTCCAATTATTTACCCTTCTTTCCAAAGTGTATGGTTGTGTACTTGTTCATGCACTCATGCATTTAAAAGCATTCACATGGTGGAAGCATTGGTTAGAGGGAGTTTTCGCCATATTTCTTACACTTTACACGTGTCCTCACCTTTTCAAGCCATGAAAGGAAGTGAGCGAATGGACACATTGAGGAGAAGGCTGGAAAAGGCTAGCATTCAGAGCTCTGTGGCCACTTGAATTCAGCCTATAGGCTAGCATTTGGAGCTGTGTGGCCACTTGAATGTGGCACACAGCCCCCTCTGCTGGAGGTAGCATTCTTAACTGCACTCATGATAGTGTCAGTGATGTAGTGGAGTGTACAAAGTTTACACACTTTTTGGGGGGTAAATGTTTGTTTATCCACCTTTTATGAAAGATAGCGCATTTTAACATTAGTATTTACATTCGTCATTTGAACCAGAGAAAGAGCCTATCTTGAATCTGTTATTGTGGTTTCATTCCAGATTAATAGTGGATTTACTCACACACACACACACAAATACATTAATACAATATATAAACTATGCAATATACTATGACTTCACAAACACACAGATACACAAACATATCTTCTCACCCACTCAACCCCCCCATATCTCTCTTTCTCACTCACTCACTCACTCACTCACTCACTCACTCACTCACTCACACACACACACACACACACACACACTACATGAATACAATATATATACAACGCAATATACTATGTATTCACAAACACACAGATACACAAACATATCTTCTTATATACTCCACTGCCCCATATTTCTCTTTTTCTCTTTCTCTTTCTTTCTCTCTCTTTATCTCTCATATACACACACACACACACACACACACACACACACACACACACACACACACAAACATAAACACACACACACACACACACACACACACACACACACACACACACCAGGGCTAATATCCCTAGTAAAGACAGAGACAGGTAGGCACAGGGCTTTAAGTGACCTGCTGTCACGGTGTGTGATTCCATTCCGGCTCGGAGAGGTAATATCACACCCCGGCCCCCCCCGGGGTTCTGGGGGGGGGGGAGGTGTGGAAGGAATAAACAGATTTATTTGCCTGCTCCACTTTCTGATTATTTTGCCCCTTTCTTTTGTTCCAGACCTTATGAAACCCAAATGTCAAGTGAGACGAGAGCCTTATATCAGTGCCTGTCAATCACGGCCCCGGTGCTCCCGAGCCCTGACGCCGGATTATTGGCTTCTCCACGAGGGCCGCCTCTCCCCGCCACACCGCATAGACGACTCACAGGCAGGTTTTAGGTGGTTTTTTTACTGGTGAACTTCATTTGGTGGCTGATGCGGGGGAGATTGCAGGTTTTCATGGGGAGGAGGGAAGAGGCTTATCTTGGGGAGGCATTAGATGAGCTGGGGAGGTGGGTGGGTGGGGGGGGGGGGGTATGGGGGTTCACAGCGCTGATCTCCCATGACTCCTGACCAGCTATCAGCACCCTTACACGTCTTCTAATCTCAGACACACCCACCGCAACTACCTCTTCCTCACACACAGCGCTCTCTCAATAGACACACTCTTTCTTGCACGCTCTCACACGCTCATGCTTCCATGCATTTGCGCTCACAAACACACACATTATAGCTCCCTCTTTTTCACACACGTTTTTGAACAGACACACACACAAACACACACACGCTGTGGTCCAATAACTGAACATGCAGTCTAGTCAGAACTATACCTGCCAACACCTGGAGGTTTCTCCCTCCAAGGGACGCTGCACTATCCAGTCTGATTACCAGTTTGATAACCAGTCTGATAATGCCTAGCTGGAATACATGTCTGCACACCCAGTAGCTAAGACTCTTGCACAATGTGATCGTCAGTATCTGGGTTTGGCTGAGGTCTTTTTGAGTTTTCTCAAGATGCAACCAGGAACATTTGGGAGTTTACAAATCCAGCCAATCAGACCCCTGCGTACATTAGCCTGAACCTCTGATCTTTGAAATCTCTCCTTATTACAGCGACTCGGGCCCTAATCCCTGATGGTTGCCCCTTTAACACGTAACTAATCCCACACGCCGGCCCCGTTATCAGGGAGATAAACAGCCTGCTCAGACATGGGGAGAGAGGCGGAGGCACAACAGCAGTGGATTTACCTCAGAACAGCCAGGTTAATCCTACCCCGTACTCACAGAGAAAGAGGGGATGGTGTGTGTGTGTGTGTGTGTGTGTGTGTGTGTGTGTGTGTGTGTGTGTGTGTGTGTGTGTGTGTGTGTGTGTATGTGAAGTGACAGTAATAGATCTACCCATCAGGGTAATGACCTAGCATTACATTAGCATCTGGAGCTCAAAGTCACTCAGCCACTCTAAATGGAGCTTACAAATGGCCGCCATTTCTTTATTAGATTATAAATAACAACCTCAGCTAGCATGCTCCTACTAGATGAGAAATACAGATGGAGACACAGTGTTAGCAAGTGCCAAGGGAGATACATGCCATCTATGCCAATTAGCTGAACAAAGAGAAACTCATTAACAGGACGTACTGGAGTAGGGTGTTCACAATTGAAATGTCACCCTCACTATCAAAGCTCCCTAGATACCTACTCTTACTTACAAAACTTGACGACTCGACAATCTGCTGCTTACCACCTATTTAATACCTGTGAGCTGCAGCACCACAGACCATACAGCAAACATGTAACAGACCCTTTTGGACTTAATATCGACATTCAGTGATAGTTCGCAGACCCATTGATTCCAGAAGGACTTTGGTCTAAATTGCTTTTTAAAATCATGTTATTGTTTCAATGAAAACGTAGTGTTCAAATCATGTTATTGTCTTAATAAAAACTTTAGTTGGATTGACTGTGTATTTTTCATTGTTGGTGTACAGATAGAAGAGTAGCATTAGTATATTAGATTACATAAATATAGTAGAAAGGGGGTGGGATTCTATTAAAGTGTAATTAATATAACATGTTGAAATGGATTTGAAATGTGAATGTTGAAACAACGACCTCAAAAAGACGTACTGTCAACCACCTCAACGTCATCAAACATTCACTTTATTTGGTCCTTTATTTGCCAGTCCTCCAACGTCGGAGATGGACGAGATTCCAATGGCCAATCGACATCTAAATGTTTGCTGGGCATTTACTGTTCTCCTATTACAGCATATTAATGAGCTAGGTAAACGGCACTACTGTTCCATGAAAACGTATGTTAGACAGAATCTGTGGTCACATCAAAGAGTTACAAAATGTTACCCAACATCTATGTTACCATCATTACTTACTTTCCAGCCACTCTACACTACCATATGTAACTCCATATGTACCTCTTTTCACAGCTGATGGATCTCCAATACAACACCTGTTATCCCTTATACAGCATTCAAAGGTTGAGACCCCAAAAAATAATCTAGAGTTGTTTATGGAAGCTAGCTAGTTAGTTAAGTTAGTAAGCCATGCAGATGTCGAACAGTCTAAAAACAAAAAGTTTTTCATTTCAAAACTGGATGTGCTGGCTTGTGATTTCGGATTGGTGCTACGACCTGTCAGTAATTTTATCTTTAAACTCTGGAATGTGGAACGTGCGGAACATTCCGAGTCTGTCGCCAAGTGACTACTCCACATGTAATTCTCCAGAATTCTACCTTGAAATCTCTCTACCAATTGTGCTGCAAAAAGTTTAAAAACAAGTGGGATTCAAGTACTTTATCCATATATGACTTATAATAAAACACATCAACTACAAGTACTAGTATAATTTGTCTATCTACAGCAACAATTACTGAACTGGTGAACTGAGTCAGTTTTTGCCCTTTTTTGGATGGAGAGGAAGAGAACAGAGAGAGAAGATGGAGAGAAGGGAAGACCGAGAAAGCAGAGCAACGCCTGTTTAGCATTCTGCTTCCTCTCCAAACCTAAAACACTAATCAGCTGTTCAGCGGGGCTTCGGACGCGAACAGGCACTAATTCTGCCTCCTGCAGGCTAGTGACACACACTGAGCTGACTCTGATTGGCTGTTTAACGCTGGGGGGCACCTCTGATAGTCTGCTTAGCATACTCTCTCTCCATTGTGTTGGCCGATAAATGAATCACATACTCGACATTGAGCGCTCATGTCTTCAGTGCAGAACTGAAAAAGGCAATGGGGGAGGATGTTGATGGGTGCATTTCCAGCCCAAGTCTTTAACATGCCTATGAATGGCACAGCATGATGCAGTGTGTGTGTGTGTGTGTGTGTGTGTGTGTGTGTGTGTGTGTGTGTGTGTGTGTGTGTATGTGTGTGTGTGTGTCTGTGCATGCTTGCGTGTGTGCATGCATGTCACTGCATGGTGTTTGTGTTTATGCTTATGCTTTTTGCCTGTGTATACAGTGTATGTGCATGTCACTTCATGGTCTGTGTCTCTGTGTGTGTGTGTGTGTGTGTGTGTGTGTGTACATCTGTATGTTCGTACTTGTCACTCCATGGGGGGGTTGGGGGTGTTTGGGAAAACAAACAACCCGATGCATCATTACTCATCTGCTAAAGTCGTCTCTCACACTCTCTCTCTCTTCCTCCACTTTTTCTTCACAGCGGCACAGTTCAGATAAAATGTCGTCCCTCCTGACTGCCAAGCTAATTAGAGCTAGCCGTGATTTTTTTGTCTTGACTGATGACAGGATCAATTACTCAGGTCTCCAGCTGGCTCTGTTTCGGAAGCACCTCGTTAGCATGGGAAATTAGTCCGCCCAGTCAGGGCTCTGCCTTGCCCAATTGAAAATGATTGGAATTAATATGGAAAGGAAGGTTTGGGGATATACAAATTGATATTTTGTGCAGAGCAGAAGAAAGACTGTGGAGTGGACAGTGTTGGGTCATCTTG
>NC_139661.1:815000-945000 GCF_951799395.1 Argentina silus
AGTATGTGAGAACCAATTGGTGCACCTGCGCAGAAAATGGCTACAATATTTTTCCTTAACATGGGATCAATGAGAGTGAAAAAAGAGTGTGATTTGCCTCTCTAGACCACAATGGGTGCAATGCTCGCTGTGTAGCACATGGTCTGGACAAGGCCAGACAAACCTCTGTCACCAATCTTCTTTGTCCAGATGTTTGGGTTACCACATGGGAGACTGTGACAACGATGTCCAATGTGATTGGAATCTGATTCTTCAATGAATCTGCTGTGATTCTGATAGTTTAACATCAACATCGACAAGCCACTGCAGTTCCTTTGTTCCCACGCCAACGATCTGACATGACATGTATCACAGACATAGACCATGGACAAAAAAAGAGAAGCCAAAAAGTACCGCTGGGGTAAAACTTTTTGTTTCCTCTAATCCAATTTGATGTAGTTTTGGAGTGTCTTCTGCCGTCTCAGCGTCCTCGCCTGGCGGCCTCATAAATTGGATGGTTAAGCCTTTCATAAAGTTTAATAAACCGCCGGTGCCCGCCCCAAGGGAGCTGGTATTAGCGATGTGAGCCGACGCTGGCGCTCCTCGGAATCATATCATCATAATAAGGCTGTAGTGGGGGAGTAAGACACCTTCCCTCCTTCCTCCCCTCCCTCTCCTGACACCACATGATGTGTTCACCTCTGCTGCTCCCTCCTATAGGAGTGGTGCTGGGCTTTGTGTTGTTTAAACATGGCTGTCGCTTTCAGGGAGAGGGAGGGCTAGGGGGATATTTCTCATAGAAATAGAAAAGAAGATCCCAACATTCTAAATGCTCCAGTGGCATGCCGTGAATGCCAGTGGCAGCCTGATTGGCAGCTCACTGGCCCCGGCAGCATTTGCATGGCATTTAGTGGCAATCGGCGTTCGTTGTGGCAGCAAAAGTGGATAAACAAGACGGCTCCTCTGCTAACAGCACCCCATCCCCCAAACCCCTCAACATCCACCTCCCTATACCCCCACCAACACCACAGACACTCATAATCGCGTGGCATTTAGCCAGAGAAAGAGAGGGGCACCAAGTGTGAGAGAGACAACAAGGGAGAAGGACATGTGGTGCTGTGTGACTGATTGAGTACTTGAGAGAGCGAGAGAAAGAGAGAGGAAGAGGGAGAGGGAGAGAGAGGGGGGGTGAGAGAGAGAGAGAGAGATTGAGGGAGAGAGAGAGGGAGAGGAGAGAGAGAGAGAGAGAGAGAGAGAGAGAGAGAGAGAGAGAGAGAGAGAGAGAGAGAGAGAGAGAGAGAGAGAGAGAGAGAGAGAGAGAGAGAGAGAGAGAGAGATGGCTAGATAAATAGACAGGCAGGAGGGTTGCATTGGTTGAAAGTGAGCTGGCTAGAAGTGTACTTAGGCCAGTAGTACATACATACTGTAGTACTCCAAATGCAAGGTAAGATCAATCACTTATTAAGTTGCACAGAACTATGATCTGCTAGCTGTAGTTAAAAAGACTCTGTCTACACATATTTAACACAGGTTTCCTTTCCCTGTTCAAACCCTAAATACTCATTAGACAAAAGACCCAATAAAGTAAAGATAACCATCAACCACAGTACGACTACACAACTACCTAACTTAACCACAGTATGACTACACAACTACCTAACTCAACCACAGTATGACTACACAACTACCTAACTCAACCACAGTATGACTACACAACTACCTAACTCAACCTCCCTACTACACAAGCTACTTTTGAAAAATGGGCACACATACGGTACCACGAAATATGTCCGTGTCAGTTATGCAGTTGTGATTTTTTTCTCATAAACCAGCAGATCTTATGTTTTGCTAACTTCTCAGACCACTTTTTCCCGGTTCAAAGATTGCAGTCAGTCCTCCCCTTTTTGAAATCAGTTGGGAATCTTCCTCGCCTCACAGCACTATGCTCTTCAGCTCTGTTCTAATGTGTAGGAAATCTAGACAATCCCCTATTACTTCTGTAAGTTATTATTATTCTCTACTTTTGTATACACAATGCACAGTGCGAGCACACACACACACACACACAAACAAACAAACACACACACAAACACACACACACACAAACATGATGCACACACACACATCCTTTCATTCACAGAAATCATTCCGATGTGATATTATGACAGCAATAGCAATAAAAAGTACAAAAACTTCTTTAGAGGACAATAAAACAATAAGGTGTGAATCCTCACCAGCGTCGCCAGTAAATCCGTGATTCCTGACACCTGAAGCTCATTAAACACAGTGTAGCATGAACTTTGGGGAAGGTGTCATAGCCATTATGCACACAGAGGCCCAGCTCTCCACACCAGGCAAGATAACACTATGACAGGCCGAGAGCTGTCTCTCTGTCTCTCTCTCTCTCTCTCTCTATATATATATATATATATATATATATATACAAGAAATAAATGTGATTGTCCCTTAATCTGATTTTATTATACTGGGGACTCCCGCTAGCAAACTCTACAGGGGGGAAGCAGAGTGTAATCTTATTGCGGGGGCACATAAGGATTGTGTTTTTATATATCTCTTTCTTGACTTAACTCTATCATGACTATTATTATTATCATTGTCATATGTTTCGATTTGCACCACATTTCCTATGATAGACGTGTTGATGTAATTTGAATTCATCTTATTGCTGCTTTCTTCATTGTACCTACATTTCAATGTGTGTGTGTGGGTGTAGCCTGAAGTGTATTATTATGGTTTTTCGTGTCAGTTCAGTGTGCAGGTGCACTGAAATTCATGTGTGGCACCCGACAAGTCTCTGTCTTGACCATATACTGTACATGTATAGATAACAGTGTGGGCAGTCTATAAAATACACTGCTAAATTTTCCAATTACGTCTATAAATATAGGTACAATACAAATCAGCCTCAGATAATTGCCAGAGTTAAAGTGCTTGAAATTGCGAGCATTGTCATGTACTGCACAGGAGAAGTAAGAAAAGAGCAGATGACATTGTCATGTCCTGTATAAGAGCAGATGATTTTGTCAGACGTATTGAGAGAGGCATAATGAAAGACGGACCGATTAGCACACAATGGGCGACGGTTCCTCCGGTTTCCTGTTTCAAAGTGCTCTCAGAGAGCATCTATTCTTCTCTGGTTGCCGTGACTTATCAGTCCTATCTGTCTATCTGAGCAGCAGACGGAGGATGGCTGCTATGAGACGGCAGGTTTAAAAGCTTTCAGTGGTTGTCTGAGGGAAGGTTGTCCCTTTCACTGAAACAACAGTGGTTCTTAGAAAAGTGTCAATCATCTCCCAGTCCAGAGCTCACCTTTTTAAATGTCGAATGCATTACTAACCATAGCATTAATCCAATAATAACCTAAGGCTCCCCCCAAAAAGGTCAAATTACTCATGACATTTCGATTTTATTTTATTTTTCACTTGTGGTGCACCATGTTTATGTATGTACACATTAGGATAAAACTGGAGCAACTCTTGATTACATGATTTTCACCTTTGGTGGCAAACTTTAACGTCAGCTGACTCAATTCTAGTTCATGCACTAATTACAGATAGGGCTAATTTTTATGCGCTTGTGTTGTTCATTCACTGGAAACACATGATCAATTGCAATGTACTATATCTACTATATGTACTATATCTACTATATTTACTATGTACTGTAACTATTCATGGTTGAATTATCAACTACTGTGAAAACACAGTGGCCTAAATTTACCCAAACGTGCATGCAATATATTTTTGAATTAAAATGTTTTAGATTCCAACAAATGCAACAACAAATAGATACACTGTGACCTGAACACATATACTGTACTTGAATCGATAACACAATTCATGAATGGCACTTACACACACACGTGTCGAGTGGTGGCAGCAATACCAGTCAACGGCTTCTCCTGCTAATGGATGACAAGGCTAATTGAAGGAGCGGAATGCCGCTCCTTGGTTTAAATAAATACTCCAGTCAGTGAAGTGCTTTAATTAACTCCCTCTTGTTTGTACCTTTGCGCTGCTGCCGTGCTGCGCAGAGCATAAGACAAGCTAATTAAGAGTGATTTCCCGACTCCCACAGTCATTAATAACACAACAGCAATTAAGACTGACTGCCAGAACGCGCATCCTCAACGCTAACAAGATTAGCCTCTCTGAGCAACTGCGTTTAATGGAGGGAAAGGGATAAAAGGAGAGGGCGGGAGGGAAAGGGAAGAAAGAGAGAGAGGGATGGAGAGGATGGAGAGGGAGGAAGAGGGGAAGAGAGAGAGTAGAGAAGTTGGGAGGGGGAAGAAAGCGAGAGACAGAGGAGGAGGAGGGAGGAGAGAAAGAACAAATGGATGGAGGGGAGGAAGAGAGTGCAGTGGTGCCCCAGACACCAGCAGAAACTCATTTTCATTTCACTGAGTGAATCAGCAGCAGCCTTTAAATGAGACATTTTCAAATGACATTTAATTACATGAGCTCAGGGAGTAATGACAAAGGAGGGAGCGTGTGTGTGTATGCATGTGTGAGAGAGACAGAAAGAGAGAGGTGTCTGTCTGTCTATGAATGAGTGTGTGTGTGTGTGTGTGTGTGTGTGTGTGTGTGTGTGTGTGTGTGTGTGTGCGTGTCTAGGTGTCCCAGTGGAATGCATGCACTTTCATGCGTGTATGTGTCAATGCGTGATTGAATGAATGTTTGTGTGCATATGCATGAATGAATATATGTGTCTGTGTTTACTCTGTTTCACATTGTTCACCGAATTCTTTAAAAAGTAAAAAATAATGTGCGCCCATTCATACGTGTATACAGTATGTGGTACTGTATGTTACTGAGGTGTTCATTTGACCTTTCCCTTGAAGCACCAGTACCACTGTGTGATTGGTCACATGGAGCTATGACATGGCAGCTATCTGTGTAAATGAGGTCTTCTTTAGTCACTGGGGGGGCGGTGTCTGTCAGTCAAAGAACACGGGTGGTGAGAAGCGGGTCACGGAAGGCACTGTGATCTCAGTCACCATGATCGCAATTATCTCTCCTACTCTGCCTTTTTCTGACTCTCTGTCTTTTATTTTTCTCTCTCTGTCTCCATTTCTCTCTTTTTCCTCTGACACACACACGCTCTCTCTCTCTCTAACACCACCCTCTCTCTCTCTAATTAGTCCTTTCCTTTCACTGCCCCTCCATTCATCTTTGTTTCTGCTGTACCACCATCCCCTTTTCCCTCTCCCTCCCTTCTGTGGCCCTCCACCCCTACGGTTATCTAAATCTAATCACTCCTGCTGAAATGGTGAAAAGTGGTCGTTAAAGGCAGAAGGTCCATGAGACGCCAGATTCCCGTTTTTTTTCCCCAGTCATCTCCAACTGATTTCCCGGTCATCCGGCTGGCCACTGTAATTGATGTCCTGGGGCTGCAGGCTCCATCCCTCCCTTCCTCTCTCCCTCCCTTCCTCCCTATGTTACAAGGTCTGTCTCAAGTGGCTATTCATCACCACAGCATCACCCTGTGACTGGAGAAAGGGGGCGATGGATGGAGAGAGGGAGATAGAGAGTGGGGGAGGGAAGGCTGGAAAGAAAGAGAGATGGAGAGCAGTGCATGAAAAGGAAGAGAAATGGAGAGAGATACTGACAAGAGGAGGCAGAGAAGAAGGGAGTTGAAGATGGAGAGTGGGCTTATGAGAGAGAATTTAGAATTTAAAATCTGCTTTATTGGGTCAATACATAACACAATGCATGCCATGAGAAAAAGGTTAGACATTCAACACTAGACCACCAGCATTATCAACAGAACATGGACCATGCTAATTTGGCTACCCCTGAACCACTACATGTTTTCTCCTGACAGAAAATTGCAGCCCCAAAATGAACAGGTTGAAAGAAGACACCTCCTCAAGTCAGGTGAGAGGGTAGAGCGTTGTATTAAGGAAGATGAAAGCAATATGGCATAGCATTACAGATGAGGAGTTAGATGAACGTCCTAGCAGTATGTAACTGTGGCAACATAACTGCTGTACTAGAATAGGCAGAGCTAGAATTGAGGGAGCTCTGCCATCCTCCTTTACCAAATATTGACAAGGCTATAGGTATGCTTACCATTATTGTTATAATATAATATGACAGTATGAATGAGACAGATGGTCCTGGCCTGATGAGAAACAGATTACAGGTACTTCATATGTATGTACAAATAAACATGTCATTTTGTACTTACCGCTCAAAGCAATCTCCTGACCTCAAATCCACATTGGGATGTACAGATTCCCTGTGTAATAGAAGTGTAATATTACAACAGCAATCACTTTTGATATTAAGACATGGAATTATATGTAGTAGTGTCCCCAGTGTGATTCGAACCAGCAACATTTAGGTATTAACTTCGACTGGTTAAGGTTAGGGTAAGTTGTCGGGGGAAGGCATAAAAAAGTAGTGTCCCCAGCGTGATTTGAACCAGCAATGTTCAGGTTACAAGTGTCCCCAGCATGATTTGAACCAGCAACGTTCGTAGTCATACTCCAGTATAATATTCTTTCCGGTCAAGTGAGCATTATGTTACTGAAATTAAAACACAAATAATTTGAGCTGGGAGACAAACCAAGCTCAGTATTGGCACGTGATTTCTTAGGGACAATCCAACCAATGATGAATTTCTTTCACACAACACCCCTCAAGTGTGAGTCACAATCAACCTCCAGGATGGCAGACTGAGTTATATGGACTGAATGATAATAATAATAATACAATTCAGGATGGGTCACCAGGCAAGTACTAGCTAGCTTCCATCACAAAATCAGCTATCCAGACCATTGAGAGAAGATCCCCACATGTGAAGTGAACAGGTAAATAATTCATAGTATATAATATAATATAACATTCTGTAACGAATGAGTTACGATTTGTCAACAGAATGACCGACCTGATCTCATTGCCCATGTTCTGATTGTTCATGCCTCAGAATACGACCTATGTTTACATATGCTCGACCACATGAATTACAACTTGCGTAGCGGTTAGGCAGTATTAGGCATCAACTTCGAGTGGTTAAGGTTACAGTAAGATGTCAGCGGAAGGCATTAGCAAATATTAGTATAAGCAACAAGAATTAGCAAGAATTCACAAAAAGAAGCACAAAAAGAAAGTAGTGTCACAAGCGCGACTCAAACCAGCAATGTTTGGGTTGCAAGTTGTGCAGTTTGAGGTAGGTAGGAACGAGACTAGGGACCCCTTTGAAACTGTCCATGTAGACATAAAACCTGGAATGTTAGACTGTGGTGTATCGAAGAGAAATATACTGTAACTAATCATAACTCCACACTAAATATAGATACATAAGACATAACAACATAAAGGTTTAACTGAGCTTACTGAATATTAATTTCATTCCTGCATTAGAAAACGTTTACTTTATTTGAATAGTCCATTCTGGTTGTTAATCTATGTTTAACCATTAATTTGGCAATCAGTAAAGTATACTTACAAAATGAATTACCTTTTAAAAACCCTCTCCATTGATCACTTTCTCCCTCCATCTCCCTCCCTTGTGCCTATATTTTTCTCTGTCTCTCTCTCTTATAAAGATAGAGTGCCTAAGGCTTGCCTTGTACCTAATTTGCATTTTGTGTTACACCTGTTGTTCGACAGCAACAAGGGATTGATTAGTTTTCCCTCTTTTCGCTCTATCACACACACACATTCACACACAGGTGCACACAATGTACATGGTATCACAAAGACATCCACAGACAACCACTACAGTTAATCTTTCTCATTCCCTCTCTCCCTCTCTCATGCACAACAAAGCCTCACACATCAGTCATGTACACTTTTTCCCTCTCTTACAAACAGACACCCACACACACACACTCCACAGCGTGAGCTCTCCTTGAGGGCTCGTTAGAAGATCATGGTTAGAGATCCCCCAAAGCCTGTAGTCTATCCAATTATAATCCCCAGCCAGTGGAGGTGGAGGTGTGAGAGAAATGGAGTGTGAGATGGTGGTGTGAGAGAGATGGAGTGTGAGATGGAAGTCAGTGAGGAATGTGTGTGTGTGTGCGGGACAAGTACCTAGAAATAATGTAGCTAGAAATAATGAGATGTTCCTTCCGCACCCCCTGTTCAGTGTACTGTATGTACAGTATATACAATCCACCACTTAACTAGAGTAGATCATGCTATCTTCCTTAAATATCACCTCCAAAATCTTTTCCCTCAACCATTGCCTTTCCTCATTGGGCAGGTGTTGTATTTTTTGGGCTGGTGTAGAGCTCCAGCTTTTCCTCTCAGGAAATAGGCTGAGATGGGGTGAGGAGAGATGGATGACACAGGCTGTGAGTGAAGGAGGAGGAGAAATAAAGGGAGAAGGGGGGAGAGATCAGCAGTGTGTGGGAGGGAGAGTGTGGGAGGGGTGGGAGTGGGTAATCATTCCTGTTCGCAGATGTGAGAGAGGAAGACATACAAGTGTGTGTATGTGAAAGAGTGTGAGTGTGTGCGCATGTGTGTGTGGCGATGTGCAGAGGGGACTGTGAGTTGATCCATCACTGAGGGCTGACCCTATTTATCACTCTGACAGTAGATCGATACTCTGCTTTACTTCCCCCTGCACCTCCACCTAACTACTCTCACGTGTGTGTGTGTGTGTGTGTGTGTGTGTGTGTGTGTACGTTTGTGTGTTACTATTACTGTGTTCCTTGTAATGGCTGCATGTATTGTAGAGTCCACATTACACCGTACCCCCTACAGATAAGAGAAAGAAAGAGAAAGAAGAAAAAGCAAAGGCTCTTTTGGTGAACTTAATATTGTACGTGTGTGTCTGTGTGTTTTTATCAAATCAAAATAATCTTGTTTTTTTCATGTCGTCATTGCTTTAAATCGTGGAGTGGCACTAAGAGTGCTCAAAGACCTCATTCTGTATTGTGTGTCCACAGCTGGAGAATGATGCATTGTGGGAAGCACAACATAAATCTTCTTGGATATTTCAAGGCAATAAAAGAGGAGATTCTGATGAACGCTCTCTCCTCAAGGATAAATGGAAGATATAAAAAGGATTGTAATTTCTAAATGGTGAAACCAATCTGGAAAAATAAAACATTGGATTAAAACTGAGAATCTCCATCTCTACTACTCTCTAACCCTAGCCCCATAGTAATTGTCTGATTTCAAATCCAAACTGTTGGAGTATAGAGCTAAAAGAAGACAAAATGCTTCCTCTTTCCAACACTTATGGAGGGCACTATATATGATGATTTCAATCTTTCACTCTACTCCGAATGCAAGGTGGGTAGTGATCCAAAGAAAGTTGAAGACAAATAAGAAAATAAACAAAATAAGAAAGAAAAGTTGTGCAAAATATGATGTGACTTTAGTCTTGCATGTTGCCTCCCTATCCGGTGCTCACTTTCAATGGCACTTTTCTGCATTTGCTAATCAATATATTTGCTTTGTGCCATGGATTTGCCTATGGAATTGAATGTCGTTCCTCAATGTCACTACAGTATAACATTCGGGATTGATTTTCGAGCACCTTTAAAGGTTGTAGCAGGCTCAAGGGTGTGGGGTTTCCACGCCGCCAAGTTGGATAACAAAACACACACACAAAGTACAATTCAAATGCAAGTAGGAATTTTATTAGGGGTTATTTACATCGGGGGAGGGGGGGGGGGTATTCAGCTATCCATTCAATAAAGAGTCCCTTGTCCGTTATCCAGGGGTATACCAAAAGCGGGTCCTCAGCCAAAACAGTTCGATACACACAGGGTAATCCAGTCCAGGTCACAGCAGTGTTGCAGGCCCCGCCCCCTGTTAGGCCTGCGCTCATCTGGTTCAGATGGGTCTCCCACTCACTCCCATGGATGACGATATCGTCTAGGTAGGCCACCGTGTACTCACAATGGGGACGGAGCACGCGGTCCATCAATCTCAGGAAGGTGGGCGGGGCCCCGTGCAATCCAAAGGGTAGCTTCCTGTAGTGCCACTATTGTCAAAGTGGGGTAGGCTTACCCCCGGGGGTACGTGGATCGATCTAGGGGGTACGCGAAATAAATCTGTGATTTACCTTCCCAAACAGTCCTGTTCAATAGCTGACTGCAGTCTCGGTACCAAAAATAAATGCATGCACCCTATCCAACAGAATAATATTATCACAATGTCTAATATGTAAGGGATAATGTTCATAGAATATCAATTAGGCTACAAAATAACCGATAGTGTGAATCGCACAGGGTCGTTAAATTTAGCTGGAACGCATTTCTCGATGTTTTTTTTTAATTGAAATGTTCTTCATTGACCACCCTTTTCATTTGTCGGACAAGTTGCATGACGATGAGTGGCTCACAAGGTTGGCCTATTTGGGGGATATTTTTACTCACCTGAATGAACTGAATCTCGGACTGCAGGGCCTCTCATCGACAATATTCAATGTGCGGGACAAAATTGAGGCCATGATTAAAAAGCTGGAACTCTGGTCTGACTGTGTCAACAAGAACGACACTCAAGTGTTCCCATCATTGCACGATTTTGTGTGTGCAAACAAACTCAGACTTGCGGACAGTGTCAAATGTGACATACAGTTGTGGTCAGAAGTTTACATGCACTTGTAAAGTGTCATGGCAGTCTTGAATTTCGAATCATTTCTACAACTCTTATTTTTCTGTGATGGATTGATTGGAGCACATACTTCTTTGTCACAAAAACATTCATGAAGTTTGGTTCTTTTAGGAATTTATTATGGGTCTTCTGAAAATGTGACAAAATCTGCTGGGTCAAAAATATACATACAGCAATGCTAATATTTGGTTAAATGTCCCTTGGCCATTTTCACCTCAATTAGACGCTTTTGGTAGCCATCCACAAGCTTCTGGAAAGCTTCTGGTTGAATCTTTGACCACTCCTCTTGACAGAATTGGTGCAGTTCAACTAAATTTGTTGGCTTTCTGACACAGACTTGTTTCTTCAGCACACTCCACATGTTCTTGATGGGGTTGAAGTCAGGACTTTGTGAAGGCCATTCTAAGACCTTAATTCTAGCCTGATTTAGCCATTCCTTTACCACGTTTGATGTGTGTTTGGGGTCATTGTCCTGTTGGAACACCCAACTACGTCCAAGACCCAACCTTCTGGCTGATAATTTTAGGTTTTCCTGAAGAATTTGGAGTAATCCTCCTTCTTCACTATTCCATTTACTTTCTGTAAAGCACCAGTTCCACTGGCAGCAAAACAGGCCCAGAGCATAATACTACCACCACCATGCTTGACGGTAGGTATGTTGTTCTTGGGGTGAAAGGCCTCACCTTCTCTCCTCCAAACATATCTCTGGTCATTGTGGCCAAATAGCTCAATGTTTGTTTCATCTGACCACAGAACTTCCAGAAGGCCTTTTCTTTGTCCATGTGATCAGCAGCAAACTTCAGTCGAGCCTTAAGGTGCCGCTTCTGGAGCAACGGCTTCCTTCTTGCACGCTTGACTGTGGACACTGACACCTGCATTCCAGCAGCTTCTAATTCATGGCAGACCTGCTTTTTGGTGGTTCTTGGTTGACTCTTGACCATCCTGACCAATTTTCTCTCAGCAGCAGGTGATAGCTTGCGTTTTCTTCCTGATCGTGGCAGTGACACAACTGTGCCATGCATTTTATACTTACAAACAATTGTTTGCACAGTTGATCTTGGGACCTGTAGTTGCTTTGAAATGGCTCCAAGTGACTTTCCTGACTTGTTCAAGCAAGTGTGAGAAAACGTGTTCTTTATTTGAAGGAGAAGACAAACTACTTCTTACTTTTAGCTATTTATTTATATGTCAAAATTCTAGGCTTGTACAAGGACCACTTTTGGCGAAGAAAATCACAGTCAGCAAGCTGTTAATCTGTAACCAACCTTCCAAAAATGGATGCATTCAAACAGTCAAACAAAGCATTTACAGTATACAAAATGATTATGATTGGCTATTTGGTTGGGGAGGAACCATGGTTTAGACTTGGCATCCCTTGTTGTTCACGGGCTGGTCACACCATTCATCCCATCTGCGGAGTCAGCACCCTGTAAGAGATAAGATACCTACTCTGGTATGTCCTCCCTAGCCTGTCCTCCCTAGCCTGGTACTTTTCCACTATAGCTCTTTGTGTAAGCGTGTGTTGCAACATCTTTCTTGATGACCTGGCTTAACCTCTCCATGTATTAATCCAATGTACCATGGGACTAATGCTTGATTCATCTCTCATTTATCAACAGGCCATCACATTAGTAAATTTAGCACACTGCAGTAATGTATTTTTATTATAGCAATAATAAACTGTTTTTATAAAAATAATTTCTAACACAAGTCAATAATGCGCTTTTTCAGATCCGTGCTGAGCTCCTTAGACTTTCGGGGGGTTTTTTTGTAGCGTTTTTGGCTGAGTGTAATGAATGTATCAAATGAGCCCTATTTAAATGGGCTGAAATAAGTCACCAGCTGTAGTCAATCATAATCACTCATAAGAAGTTAAGAGGCCATGCCACAAAGCAAATTTGATTGACACAACTTTCTACATCACCAAAATTGATAATTCAAGGTGCTGTATGTATATTTTTGACCCAGCAGATTTTGTCACATTTTCAGAAGACCCATAATAAATTCATAAAAGAACCAAACTTCATGAATGTTTTTTGTGACAAAGAAGTATGTGCTCCAATCAATCCATCACAGAAAAATAAGAGTTGTAGAAATGATTGGAAACTCAAGACTGCCATGACATACATGTTCTTTACAAGTGCATGTAAACTTCTGACCACAACTGTAGGTAAACACCTTGGCAAGCTGGCTGCACAATTACGCAGGTACTTCCCCGAAACAGATGACAGAGATAACTGGATTCGTCATTAATCTGTGGTGAGGTGAGGCATGATGTGTTCAAGTTTATTTTGCCCAATGTACAAGTACAACTTGCAGCAAAATGCTCTGCTGACAACTCCTTTTCTAACTGTGCAATGTGTGTGTATACAGTGGGTAAAGTAATAGAGACATGGATTACACCGGATAACACAGCTACTCCGGCAGCCCTCTCTGATGCCTACTCCTTTTCTCATTCCCCTAGACTCTCTGGTCGAGGAGGAGGAACAGGACTCCTCATCTCGCCTAAGTGGTCACATAATGGCCTTACCCTGTCCCACTCTCCTCCCACTTATAAGGCGGGCAATCAGCTCGACCTTGTCTTCACAAGATCCTCCCATACCTCAAACCTCATTGTTACCCCTCTTCCGGTTTCTGACCATCATTTCATATCCTTCTCCCTCCCTCTCAAATGCTCACCCTCCCAACCAGTCTCTACCCACACTGCGTCCTCTCGTCGCAGCCTGCGCACCCTCTCACTCACCACTCTTTCTTCCTCTGTCTTATCCGCCCTACCCTCTGTTGAATCCTTCTCTCTTCTATCCACTGATGCAGCTTCCTCCACCCTCCTGTCCTCTCTTTCCTCATCCTTCGACTCTCTCTGTCCACAGATCTCAAGATCTCCCTGGCTGTCTGAAACCCTGCAAGCTTGTAGAATAGGGCTCTGGGCAGCTGAGAGGAAATGGAGAAAATCTGGCCTTCCTGATGATCTAGACCCTTATCTCTCTCTCCTCCTCAAATACACCTCATCTGCATCAGCTGCTAAAGCCTTATACTACCATTCCAAAATTCAATCCTCTGTCTCTGACCCAAGGAAACTGTTCTCCACATTTTCCTCACTCCTCAACCCTCCTCCTCCCCCTCCTCCCTCCTCTCTGTCTGCCGATGACTTTTTCACCTATTTTGAAAAGAAGGTTGATGACATTAGCAGCTCCTTCCCTCTACCTCTCACCAACAATGCTACCTTTTCTCCCAAACCCACTCTGCAACACCCAGTCTCTGGTTTATCAGATTTCTCCCCCCTCTCCCCTGAAGCTGGTCACATCCAAGCAGGCAACCACATGCCCCCTCAATCCTATCCCCTCCCCCTTTCTCCAATCCATCTCCAAAGACCTCCTTCCGTTCCTTACCAGGATCAATCAATTCCTCTCTATCCACAGGATCTGTCCCAGCTGCCTTCAAAACAGCCAGAGTCAAGCCTCTTCTCAAGAAACCCGTCTGCTGTCCATAATTACAGACCGGTATCCCTTCTCTCCTTCTTATCTAAAACCCTTGAACGTGCTGTCTCTAACCAACTGTCCAACTACCTCCTTCAAAACAACTTCCTTGACCCTCACCAATCCGGTTTTAAAGCTGGGCAGTCTACTGAAACTGCTCTCCTCGCTGTCACGGAGGCCCTCCACTCCGCTCAAGCTTCCTCCTTCTCCTCTGTTCTCATTCTTCTGGACCTGTCTGCTGCATTTGACACAGTAAACCACCCGATCCTTCTCTCCACCCTCTCAGAATTGGGCATCTCTGGCTCTGCACTCTGGATATTTAGGATATTTACAGAATTATTGAAACAGGTATACAGGTTGTATTGCATGTGTGATCATTTTTACAGATTTTACTGTTTTTTAGTCCACTATAGTCCATATACCCCAGTTCAAATTGGCAGCTACAGTACAGTATATGGCTATAGTCCAGTTTGTTACTGACCAGTTTTGTTGACCTTATTATGTGTTATGTTGTGCGTGAGTTTAGGTGCTGATCACCTGTTTGAAATCCAAAGAGAGTGTCTCAGAGGGTACATGACTGTTAAAAGTTTGGGAACCACTGCTGTAGTGGAACAGGCTATCAGGATGGCAAAAGCGTTTTTTTCCCACGCCTCAGGAGCAAAGAGCACCTGTCAATAATCCTTTGTCAGGTCGAGCGTGCCTATAAACGGTCCCTAGCTGTTCTATCAGTTCATCAATTCGGGGCATGGTCTAGGCGTCGAACTTGGATATCTCATTTAGCTTCTTAAAGTCATTACAGAAATGTATGGTGCCGCCTGGTTTGGGCACCAACATTATGGGGCTGCACCACTCACTATTCGACACCTCAAGGATTCCCGCTTCCAACATCATTTTTACCTCGGCCCTGATGGCGTCTCTCCTTGCTTCCAGTATGCGGTAGGGTCTCAACTTTTTCCTGGGCTCGGTGATGATGCTGTGCTGTACTAGATTGGTGTGTCCCGGTTCACTGGAGAACAGGTCCTGGTTCCAGCCAACCAACTCCATCAGCTCCTGCTTCTGGGCTGGGCTCAGCTGTTCCCCCAGTGGTACCTCAGCAGGCCTGGTCTCGGTGGTAGCCTTCTTTGGAGGAATAGAGCAGAGTACATCACAGGCATTCCATTTCTTTAATAGATTCACGTGGTAAATCTGGGTCGGGCGCCTACGTCCCGGCTGTCGGACCTGTGGTGGAAGTCTAGGATTTACCACTCTGTACTTTAGCTCTTCGGAGGTAAGAATCAAGAAACAAATCCTGAGTAGCCACAATATCTGAGTCCGGTATTTATTGCTTGCAAACAAGAGACAAGAGCGTAACAGCAGCCCAGCGTAGATCCGGGGTTCCGTTCAGCACAAGTCTCAAGAGACAATGATAAGGTTTGTCTTTTATACAGTTTGAACATAATGGAAGTTGCCGCCAAGGCTATCGGCTGATGGGCTTGTGCTTACGTGAGAAAGGGCGGGAGAGAATGAACAATGGGGAGACTCTCTGACTGATCAATCAGCGCTTTCTTACTGATTAATCGGCATTCAACATTTCACACCTATCGGCAGGATGCGCCTGTCCCCCCATTATTGCTCTCTCTCACCACTCCCTCCGAAACCACCGCTGTTCACATGGTAAATTATACAGTGCTTCTTAGAACAATGGCTATAGAACTTTAGAGGTGTGGCAAGAGAAAATGTAATCACAGTAGTTACACAAGTTGTATCAGTCATATGAAAGTGTATAACCTGAAAATAGTTCTATGGATGTATTTTCCATAACAGACCCTATAATTCACTTCACCCACTTCACCCTCAAGCACTTCATATGGCCCATTCAATCGGGCCAGAAACTCACATTCTATTGCGGGGGGCAGCACCAACACTCTATCTCTGGGCTGGAAGTCTTGCCATTGCACCTCTCTGTTGTAGACCCACTCTTGGGCATCCTGGGCCTCCTGCATGTGTTCCCGTACCCTCTAAAGCCGCCTGTTGACCTTCCACCAGTTCCACAAGCTGATCCACGCTCTGCGGGTTGGCTTGGCTTGCTAACTTTTTAGCTTAGAACGGGAGAGAGCGTAGAAATTTGTTCATGACCACTTTCTCAATGGCCGTGATCGTCAGGGGTGCAGAAGTTAGCCAGCTCTTGGCCAGCCTAATCAGATCATGCATTTGCAATCGGGGGGACGCGGTGTCATCATATACCCAATCATGAAATCTTTGCGACCGACTACTCAGGGTGTAACCATACCGGTCGCAGGATCTCCTTTTTTAGCCCCTCGTAGTGCATTGCCTGGTCGGCTGTGTTATGGAAAATACATTGATAGAACTGTTTGAACGATATACACTTTCATATGACTGATACAACTTGTGTAAATACTGTGATTACATTTTCTCTTGCCACACCTCTAAAGTTCTATAGCCATTGTTCTGAGCTTACCATATGGATAGCTGTGGTTTCGGAGGGAGTGGTGAGGGAGAGCGAGAACAAAGGAACAGACCCATCTTGTCGACAGGAAGGTGGATAAGTGTGAAATGTTGAACGCCGATTGATCAGTAAGAAAGCGCTGATTGATCAGTAAGAAAGTCTCCCCATTGTTCATTCTCTCCCACCCCCTCTCACGTAAGCACAAGCTTGCCGGTGATAGCCATGGCGGCGTCTACCATTATGTTTCATCTGTATAAAAGACAACCCTGATAATCGCCTCTTCTGACTTGCACTAAACACTGGGCTGCTGTTAGGCTCCTGTCTCTTGTTTGCAAGCAATAAATACCGAATTCAGATATTGTGACTACTCAGGACTTTATTTCTTGAATCTCACCTCCGAAGAGCTGAAGTACAGAGTGGTAAAACCTAGACATCCACCACAGCTGTCAGATACTGATAGGCCTTCTGTGCCGCGCCTGACAGGAAGGGTGCTAGCAGGTCGGCCCATTGCTCCGGGGGCCATTCCTCCCTAACCGCCGTCCTCTCAAAGGTCTGGAGGTAAGCTTCGATGTTGTCAGTCTGTCTGCTTCAGTAGAAATATACTGCGGGGGACGGGGATCTGCTGCGCCTGCAGCCACGCCGGTATGAGCAGCTGTCAGCGCCTCCAGCAGCTCCTGATGCCTAGCCTGCTGCGCTATGTTCGCCTCCAGCAGCTGTTTCACCAATGCTTCCATTGTGCTCCATGTCTATTTAGTTATCTAACTTGGTGTAACTTATGGCCACATTCTCCACCATATGTAGCAGGCTCAAGGGTGTGGGGTTTCCACGCCACTAAGTTGGATAACAAAACACACACACAAAGTACAATTCAATTAGGAATTTTATTAGGAGTTATTTACATCGGGATTCAGCTATCCATTCAATAGTCCACAATCCTTACTCAGTCCTTTGTCCGTTATCCAGGGGTATTCCAAAAGCGGGTCCTCAGCCAAAACAGTTCAATACACGGGGGTAATCCGACAGTCCTGGTCACAGCGGGTAATCACACAAATACTTCTCTCACACTTCTCTCCTGTTTGGGCAGCCTGTTCCCTCTTTTATCCCCAAGCCCTGGTGGCTTAACGATTCACAGGAAGTCCATATAAGGTTCGGGGGTGGAGCCAGCGGGCTGCAAGATACCTCCCTTCAATTATCACTCCCCTCACCGCTCCCTGCCGTCTGCCATAAGGTCAAGTATGTAACATTCAATCTTTCTAAAAGCTACCTAATGGTTGTAATGACTATGTTTAATCGGCAGAGATCAGAGAATGAGAAACCCTTGAAAAAAATATTTAATTTTACGAACACCGTTTTGGTCCGGAAAAATCGCTTTCTACAATGGAGTGTCCTACCCGACATTCAGTTTGCATACAAACATGTTGTTACTGCCAGGGGTGTTCTAGGGGACTGAACTCACAGATTTTCAAATTTTTGCTCTGGTGACTGCCTCTTTGAGTCGTGTGCTTATGCAGAAACACAACAGTTAATGTCCGACACTGCAAGTCCATTTCGGGGACTTATATTGTATTTTTATATTGTATTTTTCAAGCGTTTAGGGAGGGTTTTAGGAAAACCTATTTTGCTTGAAGGAGGGTCATCAATTTTCCTTTTTTAGAGGTCAGATTTTCTCCATGTACCCCTCATCATAAATAACCATCAGTTCCTAAGTGTGCCTTCTGGCTCAGTGTGCTCTCAGAGCATTCTTGTCTTGGTGGAGATTCTGCCAGTTTCATTATAGTAAAGACCTCTCCTTACACTGTTTGCTCAGAGAGGAGATATTGTGTGCGCGCACAATTGAGTGCATGTGTGTGTGTGTAGTTATCCCACCATGTTGACTCAGTGAGAGAAGTGTATTATGGGATGTCGTTCAGCTATGGTTCAACAGCAAGGTCAAGGAGAGATCCCCTCCTCCATATCGATCGGAGCTCTCTGTACTTATCGCCCCCATTGTCCCGGATCAATCTCAACAACACCTGCTTGCTCCGTAATCCCTTTGATTGTGACGACACAGATTCTCGGGAGACTGAATGAAATCCTTTGTTTGCAGGAAATGAAGACACAACACTCATCTGTGACCTTTAACAACCCGAAGCAAAGCTTGCGATTGGTCCTCAGCACAGCGGGTAAAGGCTGGTGAGAATACCTCAGATCAATTGAACAAAGACAGAATGTCAGAGTGCCCCCCCGATAAGTACTAATGACCCACACACACACACACAGATTATCAGAGATCTCACTTCTTTCTTTCTCAGACACACTTGTTTTCTCTCTAACACGCGCACACACACAATCTCGCTCTGTCTCTCACACGCAAACATATACACACACACTGTCACACTGACACCATCCATAGCATTATCAGAAATGTCCATCCTAATCTCCAAGCAGAAATTGGGAGAGAACATTTTTGCAAGTCAAAAATATGTTGTGGGTGAATTTTTGGCGCCTTCAAGCAGTGGAGAGGAGAAAAGCAAATTGACTACTACAGTAGGCTAGAGTTTAAAAGTTGGCTGCTGGTGTGACGATGTGACAGCACTAGTGAGTTTCATTTCAGGTCATTCACCTCTGCAAAACAACCACCAGAAGGCATCGTTGAGCAATTGTAATAGATATGCTTACAATGTGTTATAGGGTGTTTAGAAACATTGCCGCCTGATGAATTATGTGTAGAGTAGCTTATGAGTTGTTAAATTTGGGAAAGGACAAATTATTGTCTGGTTGGAGAAATTCGAAATGATGTTCTTGGATAACATGATTTGTTCTAAATAAAGGTTTTTCACAGACATTTCATAAAATGATGTCAGACATGGAATATGTGTGTCCGCGAAATTGCATATTAATTACCTCATATAATGTTTCTCAGTTGATTCTGTGCATTTCAGCAGCAGGCTATATGGACACTCACAACATAAAGAGCGCAGTTTGTGTCATGAATTTTCCACTCAGGCACCGCAAGTTTATGTTGAACGTATTTCACATGATTGAAATTAGAGCTTTCATGAATCAATCAAAAAAAGTAGACATGCCATGTGCAATGACAAGAATACATCTGAGAAGGGCGTCAAGGGATAATGAGAGCAAGCAGGTGTGGCTAGAGTGAGGGACAGTGAGGGAGAGTAGGCTATAGCAGATCAGCTCATGAAGAACGGTGATATGAAGAGAGGAAATTAATAGCACAAAATGTGCTTTGACATATGGATTATCGAATGAAGTGAGGAATTTTCAACGAGACAGTAGCCAGGGTTTTGAATTCCAGAGGGATTTTATAGAACAACTGCCTAGGCTCGATGAAGGAGAAGAGAATTTTCCCTCCCAGTCTGTGAACCCCCCTTAAAGTACCGTATATGGTTATAAGGTTCCCTGATCCCCCTGTAGACATATGATGAATGAGAATATTCATCAATATTGGTCAAATGGACGTGCCGCACCAAGCTACTGCGCACACCCGGCGCCCTGCCTCAATAAATCTAAGGGAAACACTGATATGTGCAGAACCTTTCAGTGGGTTTTCCCCCAGTGTTTTGGCTCAGTAAAATACGAACTGTTAATCAACAGTTTGTATACGTACGAAATACGAAATACGTACGAAATACGTTCAACATAAACTTGCGGTGCCTGAGTGGAAAATTCATGACACAAACTGCGCTCTTTATGTTGTGAGTGTCCATATAGCCTGCTGCTGAAATGCACAGAATCAACTGAGAAACATTATATGAGGTAATTAATATGCAATTTCGCGGACACACATATTCCATGTCTGACATCATTTTATGAAATGTCTGTGAAAAACCTAGAAATTATGCTGAAAACTATTTAGAAGTCCATAAAATGCAGTTACAGTAGGTGACATTTTCCTGCAGGACTCCCAGACCCTCCATCCAAATTATGATAAGGAATTTTAGCGCCAATGATTATCCCACAGGTTTAACTGAAACGTTGCCACTGAGTGTATAGGGGGCATGCTCTTACAGAACAAGTCATTGTACAAATGAAATAAGTAAGTTTTTAAGAACTTACTGAAGACACTGTCCATTATGGAACACATAAAAACATTTAGCGGGCTCATGCTGGATTAGGGGGCAGGTCAGTAATTTATACAGAAAGAAAGAACAATCATGGGTCTGTAATGGGCACATTACAATATAGGGCCGGAGTGGGGGAAGGTGAGTGAATTTGTCATCAACTGTGGGCTGATCCTATAGACTACAGGAGTGCTTGATTGTTTTTTTACAGGAAATCTAAAGCGCACATGCTTTTTTTGTAGACTACATCAATAGCTTTTCTGTTTAGGCTGTGATATTTTCATTCTTAGTGACTACTATTCAATGTATAGCTGAATATATAATAACATTGTTTTGCACACATAACTGTAGGTTCATTAGATACTCTGTGATCTGTTTATGTCTGAAATCTTAATTCTTCAAATGCACTCATACACATCTCCGCTGTGAGAACTGTGGTGATTATAAATATTATATTTGGTTTCTGATAGTTACCGCTCAAACTCGTCATCTGGGAAAACACAAAACAGCTGTTATGAACGGAGGTGGTGTAGCGAACAAGTTTTTTTCCCCAAACCCTACTCCTATATTCCTTCCATAAATTGTTACTTGTTTAATTGGTTTAGAAAACTCATACTGTAGGCTTACATAAACCTCAACACGACGACAAATCCACAGCTTCATTGATTGATTACCATTCCTGTTCTTGGTTGAACGAACTGCGTTATGCAAAGTTAAGACTTCCAAAATGACAAGAAGACCAGGCTTATGTTCTACACCTTTATTAGGCTACAGCACTTTTATCAAATAAAATGTCAAACTTCCATCAACGTGAACAACTTGATCAGTATACGGCTCGGCATGAAACACTTTTTCAGGTACAAAACAAACAGGGGCATATTACAAGTTTTGATCCTTCCGCACGTGGTCTACTCGGACAGCTGTCTACAGTAGGTAGAAGTTTAAAAAGTCCCCACTGCAACTTGCTGTATGAGTTGTTTCAAACGCGCTGCGTTTTGTACAGTATCATAGCCTCGGTAGGCTAAAAAGTTTGGTCTAGCTTGTGTATAGTAGCTTAACTTTAAGGTTATGTTTGAAAAGAGAATGGTTGTTGCACCATATGCGTATGCACTGTGCACTGCATTTTGAGCCATATAGCCTATGTACGCTAAAAAAAGTTTGGTCTAGTTTGTATAGTTTAACTTAATCTTAAATTTTGCCTGTATTGGATATCCGACAAACTTATTCAGCCCAAGACAGCGGCAGCCGGCACTTGTATCAATAAAAAAAAAATCACTGACAGGTTTATGTGGTGATAATTTTTTGATTTACGGTCTTATCTACATGTTTTCAAATACTGCTGACAAATCATTTTTCCGATTTGTGCATACATTGTATTGGACACGTGATGTGTGTAAAATACTTTTTTGAAGGTTGTACTCGTCATAATAAGATAGTCTTTCGCAATCGCTTGCTTGATCGTTTCAGATTAACAATCAAAGCAGAGCAGTTGAGGTATAGTTACAATGGGAGGGGGAGGGGGAGAGGACTCGCTCACATACTCGCGATCAAGCAAGAGAGCGGGAGAGAGGGGGATATAGCAGAGCGTGTCCAAAACCAGGGGTGCATTTTTTTGGATGTCGGTGCGCTTCTCCCAAATAGGCAATGGCATTATGATAAATAATGTGTGAACAAAACAAGATTACATTACATTATTTTATTTGTTCCATGTTTTAACGAAAATCAAGATTTAGCCAACTGGTAGTGACAAATGTATGACATATGGCAAATGTAGCAGATCTGCTTTTGGCGCGTTTCTATTTAGTCTAAAACCTAAAATCCAGTGTGACTGGAGCAAGCTGTTCCACCAGGAGTTGAATGTTTATAGTGATATACTGTATGGTTTATGAGGGAGGGATATCTTTTTCTTGATAGTTTCCGATTAACAAATAAAGACAATGACAATTTATCCAGCACGCTCTCCCCCTTCAAACGATCCACCAAAAAGTGTACACGAAATAAATTATTATCCCACTGCAACACAACATCCTTACTCCTGTCTCGCATGAAAATTCGTTGCGTTATTAAAGCCCACTCACACTTATTCATGTCAGACTGCGCTAAACATTCCGGGGGAATGGGTGAATGGAATATGCATATTATGGAGGCTGGTGCCATTCAAGATTAGTGGGGGGTTTTGTGAGCATGGTGTTATTTCTTTTACAGTCAGGGACGGACTAGAACAACAAAAACGGGGCCCAAGTACTTGAGCAGTGGAAGTGAGTAAGTGTTAACGTTAACTCTTTGCTTTGTGAGCGTGCTGTGGGGTGGCGGAATCGGGACAAATAGCCAAAATGCGAGGTGGTGCGCGGTGACATACAGTAGGCGCCTGCTACTGTAGATTGCAACGTATGATTGAATGACTTGGGATTGACATATTGACTAATATATTCAACGCTTATCAGAGCTGTTTATAGGTTGTGTTATAAACCTCAGATCCGACCACTTCATGCTTTCACTCACACTAACCACTACGTTATTCTCGAATCAAAAGTTACCAGAATTGCTTGTTTAACATGTCATATGCAACACAGTCCCCCCCCCCCCCCCCTTCACCACCCTCGCAACATTTTAGGCAGCACCTCCCTCACTGTAGACCTCACATCTTTTCCTTTCCTTGATACTGTATATAACTTCAAAACATGGTGTTACAGTAAAATTACCCTGTTTGGCTCTGACAAAGGTATATTTTCTCATGTGGGATCATCCTCCGTTCGCGATGTAGCGATTCCAATTCACAATTTATCACATTACGAGCTTATTAGTTAGCAAAATAATTGACTAAAACACTTTCCAGAAGATGAAATAATCTGATGGTGGTTATTGTTTGTGCAGGCTGTGAAATGCACGCTGACAAATGTAAACAAACATGGACATTTGCAAGTTCAAGACGCATATCCCATCCTCCACAGCTCGTCACCACCTTGTGGTGGCTTTCGGCAGCACTTCACACCGCGAATTTTCTGCAGCGACGGAATTTAGACATACCAAGCTGAAATGTCGGCCTGTACCTATTAAACCCCTACCTACTGAAGACATCGAATTGAGCAAATGCTGCAACATACTCGAGTTAACTAATCTTGAGCTCTTATCTTCGTTGCAAGTGGGATACATTGTTACTAGCCATTCGACGCATACGATCAAACCGGTGATACCAGTCTAGAGTGGTCCCTCAAGCGTACAGTCTCAACGGTGTAATTCCAACACTTGATTAGAACAATTGATGCAACAATCAGCATTGAGCTGACCACACTGTTATTTCACAAACATTTTGAACAAATTATAGGCCTATGTCTTTACAACTGTATGTCCTCAATGTGAGCACTTTATTTTACTGATACAGACTTTCAGACATGCAACAGCATAACAGTTGTCTTTATAATTAGAAAATAAAAGTAGGCTGGTGTAACCTAGGTTAAAATAGCCATAAACAGATACTTAAGATAAATAACAGTAAAAATATTTCGGAATAAATATTCTGACATTACAAATAAAAGTCCATGATTTAGTCTAATAAATAGGATTAAAAATAATTCGTTTCAATATTGATTTTTACAGGAAGTTTTGTCACTTAAACTAGTCAGCCAATCAGGATGGCTGGTTGCAACTTCCTGTTTCATTGAGAATGCTAGTCAGAGACGAAGCAAGTTGAGCGAAAAGCTAGTGGAACTAACCAGTGAGCAAAATAACAGCAATATGAGTGAAAACGTTTATTTTCTTTGATTTGAAAGTGTTTTATGTTGTATTCTGTCTGCAACGGTAGACTGTGGTTTATTCAGACATTCTATAGGAGAGTAAAACCGTGTATTATCCGGATCGTTCGGAGCCACGCTCCCGCTGGCGAGCCTCCTACATTCTTGAGAAGAACCATCGGATCATCATCACGTTGCATCCACAAGATTCATCTACATTCTGGAGAAGAACAAGGACTCTTTCATCGGATTTGCGGTAGGACTGTGTAAAGCCTTCGTTATTTCGTTGCAAGAGGATTCGTTTGGACTTTGATTTGCGGTAAGCGTGGACTCAATGAAAACTAAGTTCGCACGTGGAATTCACTGGACTGCTCGACTGGTCGCTAGCAAGGTTGAATTCGTTGACCGTTGTATACGGTCTATGATTGAATTGCATTGTTGACTGAAAAGACTGATTAGCATTTAACTTGATACTTGATAGTTATTCACTATACGTTCATAGCCTTGATGTTAATGTTGAATGGTGAATGTTTACTTGATGTTTGATGGTATTATTGTTAGCCTACTGGTTTCATGCTAATGCCAAACTGATTTTGATTTTGTTTCTGAACTCGCTAAACATAGTAGCTCACTGGTTTATATTGCTAAAATAGGAGATTAATACTTGATACTTGATTCTAAATAGGCCTAGTGAAACTATTGATTTAATGAAGATTTAAAAGATCTTAATGATACTTAGATAGAATAATCTTATGGAAAAGTAAGATAGCCCTTGAACTTAAAATAGTTAACTATTGAAATTAGAAACCAAATAGAACTTTAAAAGCAATTTTAAAGGAGACTTCACTTTAGAAATATTTTCTTGAAATGAAAGAGATTTTTTGTTTTCTTGATATTCCTTAAAGAAGAGGTTTATTATTGATCCATTTGCATTTAGATGCAAATGTTTTCAGTATTCAATGTATGTGTGTGTAATATAAACTGTCTTATGGTACCAATTTTCTACTTCTAACCTTTTCTACAAATTTGTATAAACAAGCCGGCATTTAAAACTTACTTGATGGTCTGTGGTGTGTCTGATTATTATTTTGCTATTATTACTGTTTTAACTACTACTGCTCCCTACGAGCCTAGTCACTGGTCCTAACATAGCATTCTTATCTACAACTCGAGGTAAGTGTTACACTATGGCTATACATTATTCGTGGCTCTGGGGAAAGTGAGCTAACAAGCAGTCTAATTGAGCCAACTCTTGGCTGACAGAAACCATAATATAAATTAGATAATAGCGATTACAATGTACAATATATATCACAAATGTGCTCACCAGTGATCGAAATAATTCGCCAGTGATTAAAGTAATCCAACGGTGGCTATTGACTTGTTTGTGCGCGTTGAGATGTTTGTAATTCCGCATCAATCAAAGATAAAACGAGATGACATAATTCACTTTTCAAGTCTTCCGGAAAGTTTTGCTATAGGTTTCCCGCTACAAGTGAACCAACTAATCACCTAATTTCGCAAAGACATCTTTGGTCTGACAGACGTTTACGTGACACCCAGAATTCATTGAATGATGACAAATGTAAATAAACATGGTTGAGCACGTAGACAGTAATTAGCATCATTAGCTTATTATGATCAGTACAACCTTCACAAAAGTATTTTACACACATCACATGTACAATGTATGCACGAATCGGAATACATGATTTGTCACCAATATTTGAAAACGTTAATAAGACCATAAATAAAGAAATGATCACCACACAAACCTGTCAGGTTTTTTTTGTATTATTGATACAAAAGGCGAGTGCCGGTGTCTTGGGCTGAATAAATTCGTCGGATATCCAATTTTAGCACAATTTTAGATAGAGTTAAACTATACAAGCTATACCATGTCTAGAATGTACGAGCGAAAAGGCGAGGGCAGTGGTTTATACTCCCTTATCATAACGAACACGTACTGCAATTTAGCTGCCAACATGCTAGCGACGTTGCAAGAGGGCCAACTTGTTTTGCTTTAGTAAATGTATTAGAGATAGAAATGTGACTGCCCTCAAAAGTTTGTTTTCAGTGAGAAATGATAGGTTACCTGTGCGGTATGCATCTCTCTTTCTGCTCAGACAAGTCCAGAAGATGTATGTAAACAAAGTAGTACAGACAAGGCAGTGTGCTGCTGAAACTACCAACCTCACTACAAAGGCCGTCTGACAGTCACATAGCTAAACTGTCTGGTTACTTTTACTAAAGCAAAGCAAAATGTTTTTGTGTTAACCCCAAGCGGTGGGTCAGCCAATTCTGTGTTTCACTGATCTTGGCTTTCAACAGTTTCTGACCTTTGGAAACAGTCACTGGTAACCTTTAAAAAATGTTGTCTGGGAATGTGCCAGCAAAAATGCTGTGCAACACTTCGGTCAGAGAGAAGCAAACTTCCTGTGCTGTTGAATGACAGAATTAAGTCATGGTGAATCATCAGCATAATACATGTTTCCAGTCAAACCATTCACATTACTCAAACCTCTCTTTTTCTCTCCACCTCTCTCTCTCCCTTACTGATAAATTCATATTTTAAAAATATTATAATACAGTAGTGTGCTCTTTCACAAGTGCATGAAATATGACGTAAATATGAATTGTGTTACTTTATCTGATTGCAATGACACTGATGTCATTACATGGCCATTACCATGCTCACAAATTAAATCAAATCTATTAGTGTCCAAAAGTACCTTGTAACTAAAGCCCTGTAAGTACAGGGTCTGTGTAAAGAGCTCTTTAAGTAGCTGTCACTGTGTTCCACTCTCTTACCACAACACTGATTTAATGCACTTAAAAAGAAGAGGCGAAAAACAAAATTAAATGCGCAGTAAGCCCATGGGCTCCTCTTTCCTCCTTGCTTGGCAAAGAGCTCAGAAAAGAAAAAAAATTGTGAACCCACAACCCAATTTTGTCTCATAAAATGTATATGCCATATCTCACAATCAACTGGGCTTCCCAAATATAGTCTGTTCACTTTGACAGAACGTGAATTATTCTGTAGATTTGCTGTATTCTACAAAGTTCTATCTAACGCTGCAGTGAGGGAGGGAGGTGTAATCTTATGACACTGCCTGAGGTGAGAGAGGTCCGCACTTTGACAGACAGTCCTCTGCTGAGTCAGAGAGGTTAAAGGGTAGATTAGAGATTTTTTAATCATGTGCTGTCAATCGATGGGTACTATTCTGGAACCTGTCTGTGCTGTCATTCATATGGAGAACCTTCACCTGATATGACACGAAAACAGACAATTGACTGGGTTACGCTGCTTCTGTGAGTGTGTACATTTCAACTGCTGTGTAAAATCAATCATGGGTTTTACCTTCAGCAGAACTGTCTAGAGAATGGAGAGTTGAGTTTAGCCAAGCTGGTTGGTTGGTCTTGTTAGTTCTGAGTTTGCTCTTCTTCAGTTACTGTCTTAATTCTGCTGTGCATGTGGGAGCGTCTGCTGCCCCCTGCAGGCCATAGCCAGGGCACATGAGACCTATGCATTATGCACTGATTGGTGACTGTCTCCTTCGTAATCAACATGCATTTCTAGCATTTGAAGTGCCATGACAATCACATTTATTGAGGCTATTTCCATTATTAATGTTTTTGGAATCAATAATGATCCATGAATACAAACTCATATTAGCTAGATTGCACCCGAAAAAAACCATTAAATACACCTGCACTCATAATTCCGTTATTTTATTTTTTTGCCATATCAAAACCCTGAAATGACAAGACGCGCAGAGAATCTGAGCACCCCGAACGCTACCCGAGCCAGATATATCCCACCACCACTACCAAAAGGAGTAGGTTGACACTACCTTGCAACAATGAGGCTATGTTAGCTGGGAATAGACTAACGCCGAAACTCGAGGGTAACATCATAGCTCATAGAGACATATTCTTGAAAGCTCAACAACTAATCTATAATTTCAATTATTTGAAGTAGCCTACTGTGTACACAACCCTCATTGGATTAATCTCCAGTGGGGATGAGTCCACCTATAGAAAGGAAGTTCACAGCCTGGCTTCCTGGTGTAGCCAGAACAACTTGGAGCTGAACGCCCTAAAAACTGTAGAGATGGTAGTAGACTTCAGGAGAAGCCCAGCCCCAACCAGTTAACACTGTGGAGTCATTCAGATTCCTGGGGACAATAATTTCACAGGACCTCAGGTGGGTGGAGAACATCACCTCCACCATCAAGAAGGCCCAGCAGAGGATGTTCTTCCTGCGGCAGCTGAAGAAATTCAACATGCCACAGAAAGTGATGGTCGAATTCTACACAGCCATCATTGAGTCTATCCTCAGCTCATCGATCACCATCTGGTTCGCTGCCTCCACTGCCAAGGACTAAGGCAGACTGCAGCAGACCATTCGGTCAGCCGAGTAGGTCATCGGCTGCAACCTGCCATCTCTCCTGGACCTGTTCCACTCCAGGACCAGTATCATCACTGATCCTTCCCATCCTGGTCACCACCTCTTCCATAGACTTCCATCCGGCAAAAGGTTCCAAAAAGACCAAAACCTTGCGCCACCCGAACAATTTCTTCCCCATGGCAGTGGGGCTCACAAACAAGCTCCCTGCCTCTCACTGACTCTGGGACTTCCACAACCCCCCACCCCACCCTGACACACACACACCATGCACTGACAGTGTAATTCATATTTATTTAAAATCATTCTAATTTATAGTGTACATGCCCCATACCCATTTCACAGCCTCTAGCCTCATTGCCTCTTAGCCCCGCACAGCCACATAATTTATTGTTTTATTGTTCTATTTTATAAATTTGTAAATTTGTATTTGCTATTTTGTTAATATTTTGCTATTTTGTAACTGTTTTGTTCATATTTTGCTTATATATTGTTTTTTATGTCCCAAGCACCAACCTCACCAAGTCAATTTCCTGTATGTGCAAATATACTTGGCCCAATAAAAGAATTTTGATTCTGATCATTTCAATATATTTGTGTGCAATTGTATGTATTTTAATATTTATAAATTATATAAATTCATTAATAATTTATTTTAATTATTAAAACATAGTATTAACCTGTGTCCCAAGTTTAAAGCACAACCCTGTTACCAAATCATGATCCCCCCCCTGCTAAAAAAAAATGGAACATTCCATAAATCGGATATTAACAGGAAGTTACATTATCAAGATCTTTTCTGGACAATGGCCAGGTCACATGTAAGTACCCTTCTCTATTTTCATAGAAATGTCATTGTTGGCTGCTTTCGTCAACCTCAAGGATTCAACCAAAAGGATCCTGTTACCAAAATTATTGTTAGAAAATATATTTGAATATAATTTTAGTTTACTTTATTGAAAAGATATGCTTATCAGTACTAGCATGCAACATTTTCTCCGTAGCTAGCTAACGCCTCCTGAGTTATAGCATCCTTTAGACTAAATCTGCAACCCTGTTACTTACAGCCATGTGCAACCCTGTTATCCATTGTTGGGTAACAGGATTGCGCAGTAGTAACAGGGTTGCAAATCACATAGGTTTACATACAATAGGTTTACATACAAGTGTACAGTGAACATGTGCTTCCTATGCACAACGCTTGTTGTTAAGTGTGTGTAGTTTTGGGACGAAGAGAAAAGGGTAGGCTATATTAGGTAATGAGGGCAAATGGCTTTTGTTTTATACTGTATTAGCTGAGAACATAAAAAGCAGATACACAAAATCCAAGACTGATAGGGTGAGGCAAATCATTGTGAAGATAGCAACAGGGAAAATCTTTAAAAAAAAATACAGGCTTCACCAATTAGCAGAAAAGTCCCTGGGATTTTCATATCGGAGGTGGCGTTACCTGTCTAATGGAGACATCGACAGATACCAAAGGAAGCCGCCAATCAGAATTGCTTGTGCCCTCAAAGCAAAGATCATGTCCTTCTACCTCTGTGATGACATCAGGAGGATTACAACAGGGAAAAGGCAAACAATAACAAGAGCCAAAAGAAAGATGTAGAGGTTTCTTACGGACACACTGAGGAATCAACATCGCAAATTCCTCTCTGAAAATGTGGACTGCACCACCTCCTATTCGCTGTTTTGCTACCTGCGCCCTTTCTGGGTTGTCCATCCCTCACTGGCAGATAGAGAAACCTGCATGTGCAAGCTTCATGAAAATCTAGGGTTTGTTGTCCAGAAGCTGCACCAACTTCGTGTCATTGACCAGTCAAATCTTGATGTCCTTGCTCAGTCTGTAAGTTGTGCCAGCCATGTCTCCTTCATTCAATGGGCTACTGTTGAGAACAAGAATGAGCAAATGTCAAAGGTTATCCTCAAACAGCAAGTGAAGAACACTCCAGGAGGAACTTGTTATACTGTTTCACACACTCCTCCAAAAGTACAAATGTCACACATACAACATCAAGCAGCAGTACCTGTACTGTAGATTCTTGAAGCAGAGTCTCACACCCAATGAATGCCTCATCCATATCAATTTCTCAGAGAATTATGGTTGTAAATATAGCTCTGAGATACAAGCTGTGCATTTTGGTTCCTCTCACAAGCAGGCCACCCAACATACAGGTGTGTTGTACACAACCAGTACTCCCATCTGCTTTACCTCTGTGTCTCCATCAAAATGTAAAGGTCTGCCCGCAATATGGCAGCACCTGAAGCCAGTGCTTGAATATGTCAGAAAGGAGCATCCCACCATCTCTGTTGTCCACTAGTAGTACTGAGCTCTTCAACAGAGGGTTTGAGGCTGGGACATGGAACTTTTTTGAAGCCAGTCATGGGAAAGGTGCCCCTGATGGGGTTTGTAGGAGCACTCAAGAGGACAGCTGACAGGCTTGTCAGCCAAGGTACCAACATTCCAGATGCTGCTACGCTTTTCCAGGTACTGAAAGCCTCCCAAACAACCATCAAGCTTTTATGTGGAGGAGGAAGCTGTCGAAAGGGCAGTGGAGGAAATGCCAGTGAACATTCCTGCCATGCCATCCACAATGAGGCTCCACCAAGTGGTCACTCTTGCTCCAGGAAACATTACATACCATGATGTTAGGTGCCTTTGCTCCACACAGAAGAATCTCAATTGTGAGTGTTTTAATACAAAGCAGATGCCCTTCAATAATGCAAGCAAGTCATCAAGTGTTGCACTGGCAGACAACATGTGGCAGAGCACAGATGTCCAAGGGAAGTGGTGTGGTCTCACCTATGATGGCACTGTGTACCCAGGGGTCACACTTGAAAAGTATGAAAGTTACTGCAGGGTGAAATGCATGCATCGAGTAGGCCCTAACCGGTTCTTCTGGCCTGCCAGGGACGATGTCCTGTGGTACCTCTACAAGGATTTCTCATTCCTTACCCTCAACAGGTCACATCGCCCCATGTTGAGATTGACAAGGAGATGTGGTCAAAACTCTACCTATGCTAACGTGAAGTAAATGTTGTTTGTGACTTGATTAATCTGTTACAAGCTTGGTTGATCTGTTACGTTATTCTGTTCATTTGTTAATGTGTTATCCAGTCTGTACAAAAATATTTGGATTACCTACCTTTGTCACCACAGCATTTAATACATTTGTATGTTCTTTGATGAATTCTATAATGATTCCAATCTGTTCCTTATTCCCACGTTTTACCTCTGGGACACAATCTTTATATTAATACCTTGAAACATTAAATCATTTGAAAATGTTTTTATTAAAATATATATATTTTTAAATTGCTCTTGTCCTTCTTGTGTAGGGATAACAAACACACACACCCACACGTTCGTAGAGAACTTGTGGATCAGCCATCAGTCGGTTGCATCTGCTACTCTGCCTAGTGAATGGAGTCAAACAAGGTATCGAAATTCATATTTGTTTTAAAATAACACAACAATAGTATGTGAGTTAGTAAATGCAATTTCATGTTTAAAGATGTGCATAAAATGTGTTAAAGTGCATTATTTGTTCAACCGTGTTAGTCATTGCAAGCCTGTTAAGCAAAGTTCAACCCTGTTACTCAATCATTTTTTTATGAAAATAGTCTTTTACACACAGACTTTACAGTTATGCTTACTATAATAACAATGTAATAACTTGATTATTAAGTTAAAATGATCACCAATACTCACCAATTGGTAAAACATTTTTTTATCAAAAATAACTCAATGAAGCATTAGTTTTTAGCATACAATGAAAAGTGACAAAACACAGGGAAAATGCACCTTATATTGAGAGATTTAAAAGGATTACATTCAACATATATATTAATTATATCTAGAAAACAGGAAAATATGCAGCAGTAGAATTTTAAATGTTATTCAGAAACCTGCTTAAAATAAACGGTGTGCATGTCAGGAAAAAATAGCTCATAAAATACTTTGTTTGATGACCTGAGGTGGGCAAATAACATGTTCTGAAGGTTAAACATCTTCTTTCATTATGACTTTATTGAAATAAACCTAAAAACAAAGTTTGTTTTTTAAAAGGCTTCAGACCCTATTTCAACTCTATTCGTGGAAAGGCCCTTCTATGCCGCTGTTAGAATACTCAATGTGACCATATTAACTGGTGACCCTGATTCGACACAATTGCATACAGCTGGATGTGTAACACCGCGGATGTAGAAATACCCAATAAAGAAATGCATCCGAATCGTAACACAATTTGTGTGTTTAGCACTTCCAAAGAATAGTGCTATTGTTAAGAGTGATGTGCATGGTCTGGCAAAAAAAAAGAAACAAAATATTTTGATTCCGTCCGAGGTGGGATGCAACCTCAAAACCTTCACGTGGCAGACTGTGTACTTAACCATTACTCCATCCCTCCTCCACAACAAACATTTGTGTTTCATCATTTCAAGTGATGGGGGGGGGGGGAAGGGGGGCTGTACCTCCCCCTGAACCCAGAGAAAATGTTGCATATCACCTGTTAAACAAGCAATTCTGGTGACTTTTGATGGAAGAATAATGGAGTGGCTAATGCGAGTGAAAAGCATGACTTGATCGAGTCTCTGGTAAATGACACAAGGCCTACAGCTGATTTACCCGAGTGCACCTGTCCGGATAAACAGCTCTGAACACGAGCGTTGCATATATTTGTCAGTATATCAATCCCAATTCATCTAAACCTGCACTACAATCTAGCAGGAGCCTATGTCAACACGCACCACTGCACAAAGTGATCGCATATACGGCTTTAGGAGTAGCCTAACCAGTGTGGTATCTAGACTACCAGAGTGCAAGTTGCTATCGGTATATTAAGGAGTGAGTTAAGAGAGAGAGACTTGTAAATATTTATGTTGTCTATGACAACTGCAACGTAACATGGCAACATACGTAGGCTAACATTAGACAGATCATAGAACCATGACGAACATCTCTGCTGCAATAAGTGGGTCGGTGATGGGCAGTGAATTACAATACAATGGAGGAAGGTGTGGAGTTGGGGAAGGTGAGCGAATTTGTCACAGTCATCTTCTGCTGTCCTATATAGGTTGTTATCATTAAGCGTCACAATCGGCTCTGCCAAATCCATGCACACTTTATTGCTATTAATTAATATGCAATTTCGCGGACACACTGCTACATAAAATCCAGGTCTGACAATGTGTTCATGAAGATATGATTTGTTCTACAAGGTTTATCCAAGGATATCATTACCCCCCTCACAACATTTTAGGCAGCACCCCCTCGCGAAATATACTTTCTATGTCCGAGACCCCAAATTCTTACTGATTCATTCTGCAATCAGTATGTTACATTATTAAAGCCGACTCGATTGAGCTAAAATATTTCCCCCACTTCTCTGTGCTGCGAAGGCCTAATCACAGAGGACGAACTCCACTCGGCAATTGACTCCTTTCAGACACGGAAAACATCAGGCCGTGATGGCATTCCAAAAGAGGTTTCCCAAATATTTTACGAGTTAATCAAAGATCTACTATTAGCATATTTTAAAGGAGCAAGGCAAAAATCGGTGAGTCCACTCCCTTAGAACAACCCTGGCCAGTAACAACATGTTTATATGCAAACTGAGTGTCATGCAGGACACTACATTTTAGATAGCGCTTTTTCCAGACCAAAACAGTGTTTGTAAATGAAATATTTCTTTCAAGGGTCTCATTCCCTGATCTCTATCGATTAAACATAGTCATTACAACCATTAGGAAGCTTTTAGAAAGCTTGAATGTTACATAGGTAGGAGGTAGGAAGGTCAATGGCTGTTGAGGGTATGGGTGGTTTGTTAGGCTCCACTTGTCTCCCGGCAATGGGCCCTGTACAGGAGCCCCAGACCAGCCCTCCGTCCAACGGCTGGTTAAGGCTGGTGTCGAATAGATTCACCATGCTGTTCACTGTCTACTTCCCACAGTTTCCCCTGCTTCCTCTTTCTAGCTTTGTTCCGTAAGCGACCCACAACGGAACACAGCCTGTGAAAGTCCCAGTAGTTAACGACAGCTCTATTCTTATTTGAGTGCCAGTTGGTGTAGTTGCAGGAATATAATTTATCGATGAGGACAATTCATCCAAAGGGGATATTTTAAAAAGAGAGGCTAGAATAACCATTTAGATCCTATGATGTAATATGCGCAGTGAAATCTAACTTTTTACAATTAACAAGGAGAATAACACAACTTAGGTGACTATTGCAATTCTATCTAAACTTCTAACAAGAACTAAAATACTTATTTTTCTTTAAATGCAGATTTGTACTTTATTTAAGCTTTAACAGTTACAGCATGGTAATGCAATATAGCAATAAAGAAATTTAAGAAATAAAATAAATTAAATCTTACCCTATCTGTCCCTACTCTGATTTAATCTAATTTTAGAGAGGCTCCATCCAGCCTCGGCATTTGCAACCACCTAACACTCTCAGTGCCTCTATCAGCCCATTATGATGACTCACTCCGGAGTATCACCATGCCCTCAGCTGAGGGACTTCGACGACTCTCGCTTCCCTTCCAAGTAAAGCGATCACTCAACCTCTCAGCCAGCTTTTTGCCTAAGTCCCCGCCATTAACAGTTAAGGGCCATCCCTATGACTGATAGAGCAAAGACAAAGTCTCAAAGCCAGCCAAACGAGGGAGATTACTCCGTGGCCACTCGCGTACGGGCTGGGGGCTCTCCTGAGCTAATTTTCCCCGGAGATAACTTTGGTCCATGAAACCCTGATTGGGCTACACCTCCTGGTCTATTAGGGTTCCATCCTCTTCGGGGTCTTATGGAAAATACCCGTTGAGATGCTCCTGACATCCCGTTTTATACTCTGTCCCCTGCCTGAGCTCTTCCTGTAGCCATCCTCTGAACAGACCTATCACTTCCCCTATTTGGAAAGTCTCCAACTGAACATATTTGGCCCATCATAATCATGGCCTTGGCAGGCTCCTCTTTGTCTCTTTCCCTTATGTTATGGAAAATACATTGATAGAACTGTTTGAAGGATATACACTTTCATATGACTGATACAACTTGTGTAAATACTGTGATTACATTTTCTCTTGCCACACCTCTAAAGTTCTATAGCCATTGTTCTGAGAAACGCTGTATGATTACCATATGGATAACGGTGGTTTCGGAGGGAGTGGTGGGGGAGAGCGAGAACAAAGGTACAGACACATCTTGCTGACAGGAAGGTGGATAAGTGTGAAATGTTGAACGCCGATTAATCAATAAGAAAGTCTCCTCGTTGTTCTTTCTCTCCAGCCACCTCTCACGTAAGCACAAGCTCACAGGTGATAGCCTTTGTGGCGCCTACCATTTGTGGTTTCATCTCTATAAAAGACAACCCTAAGAATCGCCTCTTCTGACTTGCACTAAACAGACCCCCGGATTTACACTGGACTGCTGTTAGGCTCTTGTCTCTTGTTTGCAAGCAATAATAAATACCGGACTCGGGGCGCTTCGTGGCGTAGCACACTAACGCACATACCACATAATCGCAAGGTTCCTGGTTCGATTCCGACCCTTGCATGTCTTCCCTCCTCTCTCTCACCCATCCTTCCTGTCAATCTCTACTGTCTCTATCCCAATAAAGCAGAAATGCCCTAAAAACATATTTTAAAAAATAAATAAATAAATACCGGACTCAAATATTGTGACTACTCAGGATTTTGTTTCTTGAGTGGTAAATCCTAGACATCCACCACACTTATCAAACCATTGTTGTTTTGACTCAACATAACTCCTCTCTGACTTTCCTTTCTCTCTTTCCCTCACCAAACCATTACATTTCAACTTTACTCATTACACGTTTCAACATATTAGTTTCATCAGTTAAATCATCAAATCGGTTAAACACATTTCAGCACTAATCAAAATCATAAAACATGTTAAACACATTTCAACATTAATCAACCTTAAGTCATTCAGTTAGTTACATTTGATGTCATTTCATTAGTTCACATTTGAATAGTTAAATTTGTTGTTTTATCATTTGTTACTTAAATCATCAAGACGTATTAAACATCTTTAACCCATTTCAACATTAATCAATCGTAAATCGTTCTGCTACTTTTTACTCTGACATCAAACTGTTAGTTACATTGTAAATAGATATATTTCATGTTACTTTATTAATTATCTCTATCTGGTATATGGCAGTGCTCACTTTTACCATTACTGATTACATTGCTTCATTTTAGAACCTTATTTTAGAACTTGCCTGGGGCTGATTCATACTATTGATGTAGTATAGCCTCCAGTTCCGCTTCTCCCAGCTGTGGTCCACAATCCGGTTGTTACGTTCCACGTAGGTTTGTCTGTGTTCTGTTTTCCCTCTTCCTTTATAGGGCGACATCACCACTCCCATTTGCTGCACCTGCTGCCAATCGTCTTAATCACCTGCCATCCCAGTCCGGCCCCAATCAACTCCCTTCATTTTAGTATTTAAGCTGTGTGTTTCTTGCCAGTCGCTCTCTTCATGAGCTCATGCCATTTTTGACATATGTTGTTAGCCCCACTGACACTTGTTACCCCCTACCTTGATTGTGTGTGTGTGTGTGTGTGTGTGTAGTAGTTGTGTGTATGGTCCTGGGGCAGGTAAGACAGAGGCCTCTATACTCTCACACGTAGGTAGAACTATTGTCTAGATACACGAGGAAAGGGGTGGTTGCAAACCATGTACATTTTGATGTCCTTCGTTAGAGTAGTTTAGTTAGGCAGTATTTTGAGTTGATTTTTAGTAAGGGACAGTAGCCTCTCCTAGATTTTTGTGTTACTTTCTTTTCTTTGGCAACATCCGTGTGCCTGTGGGCTGCTAGTGTTGTGTGTGTCTGTACACTGCCCGTACCCCCCCCCCCCCCCCCCCTTATTATTTACAATATGCCACTATTGAATTCACTCCATCCTTGTCTGGTCTCCTTTATTTCACACCAACGCGCTCAAGATTCCTGCTTTCAGTTGGTTCAATCTGTTACGCACTTCCCTTTTACCCTAGACACAACTGAGTCATAACACCGGTCCACCGAAGTCCAGCTGCGGATAATCCATTCCAGCAAGCAGATCAAAGAAACATAGTGGCTGTTCTACCGTAGGGATCCCCCCGTCTGTATTGGGAACTGGCATTGCCGCTGCCTCTGACCCCACCTGCTTCTCCGCAGGGATCATTACCTCTGGAGCGAAAACCAACATAGAGAGACTCTCACAAGAATGGATGATAACCCCATCATCTCCTCGATCCCCCGGTTTACAGGACCCCTCTGCATCAATAGACCCCCTATTAGGCTCATCCTGTTTCCTCTTACGAGCCGAGCTCCTGGGTTTAGTGGGATCAATTCCCCTTCCTTACGCTGGCGTTGAGGCCGCCGCTGTGGCATTGACATATCTTCCCGTTTGTACGGGAGCCTGCCACGGCCTCTCTTGTATCGAATCCCACTTCGGGACGACGATGAGGACCACCCAGGTGGTAAAGTAGGTCGAGGGAGTCCACATTTTCAACACACTCTTATCCTTTTACCCTGCTTCCTCCTGCTACTACTCGCTGCTTTAGCCATTGTTTTTAAACAAATAATCACCAGTACAACAACAAGCTTAAAACAAAGAAGTGATTTAAACAATAAGCACAGAGATAATGGCAATGTTTGCACACTGCTGCTTTGCTGTTGGCTTTTGCTGGTGCCACAAGGACAATGCTTTAATGCGGACAATGTGGAAAAACAACACCAAAAATAGCCGATTACTTTGAATCTTCGAATGAAATGCAGAGATTGAATTTCCTCGGACATAGATACCTTGTAATGTACTCGATCACCAGGCAAACGAATATTGCCACGGCACACCAAACAATAACAAAACAAAACATTAGGAGAAGAGGTAAGTGGTATGCTCTCAGTATACTCTTGATTCAGATTTTATTATCCGGCGACGTACAATTAAACCCCGGCCCATCAACCAACTTTTCCCCGGAACAAACATCAACAAGTGGACTGACCGAGGGGCAACTGAACGCGGACTTCGCTGGAGCGGCGGGCTCGGTTGGAGCGGCGGGCTCGGTTGGAGCGGCGCGCCTTGGGGCTGCGCATGGATCGATCGGAAGGACGGACTCACTGTTGGGCCTGTCTGAACTGAAGCTTGCACGTTACAACTGACCGACGAGACCTCAATCCACCTGTCAGAACTGTTTTCTACCAGGAGTAACATGAATTGTCTGGTGAGTCTGAACAACCATAGTCTCACAGGCGACCCAAGTTGCCAGAGCGGGTGATGTGCGCAGTTAATGGGATTCTTAAACCACACTGTGAAAAAGGTATCCGATCAGCACGAAACAACATGAATTTAGATTTTTCCAGAATGTAAATCATACAAAGGTAATATGGGACTCTATGTCTAAACCTAAAGGTATCCTGGGCAGACACTTGAACATTCGGAGTATAATATCAAAAGGAGATCAAGGACATCATCTACTGACGGACTCTAATCTAGACTATAGCTCTGAGTGAAACCTGTCTTAATTGTAATATCGCAACCAGTATGATTGATGTTCCCGGCTATGTTTGCTATGGAAAGGATAGATCATCTGGCAGGGGAGGGGGCGTATTGTTTTATGTCAGAGACACTTTTAAATGTAACGAAATCAAACTGGACACATCTTTAGAATGTTTAGCCTTAAATGTAGTATTGTCCCCCAAGATTAATTTTAACGTTGTAATCCTGTACAATCCACCATCACATGACGTCTCAATTTATCATGACTTAGATGAATTGCTTAAACTGTTAAATTGTCGCTCTGAATCTCTCTTTTTTTGGGAACTTAAATATAAATTCGTTGGATAAAAGTTGCAAACGAAAGTTGAAAATTATAATGTCAAAACACAATTTTCAAGAGATGGTAAAGGGTCCAACAAGAATCATTCGAATGACTAAAACCATGATTGATTTGATAGTCACAAACAGACCCAAACGAGTTACAAGGACGTATAACTTAATTATGGGCCTCTCTGACCATAACATGACCCTGATTGTCAGAAAACTAACAAAACAGCGTCTATCAATGTTTTCGAATGAACATAAACCAGGGAATGCTTTAATTCCCAAAAATAAAGTGCCACAATTTCTTTAAATGCATGCGACGAAGAGTCTCTTTACCCTGACTAAATAATGATATTCACCAAAAAAGAGATCTTGCACGAAATCTGAAGGAAATAGCACCTCCCTTTGGAAACACTTAATCAGTCTTACTAAACTTAAGCCCAGTCAACGAAAATCAATTACAGAGCTGGAAGTAAATGGAGTGATTAGCATTGAAAGTACAGAAATTGGAAATTAATTTTAAAATTACTTAATTCAATCAGTGGAGAAGCTTGCTGAACATTTTTAACCAGTAAAATTATCACAGGTTACTATGACAGATTCATCGCAGTCTTTCTATATTAAGGAGGTTGATCAAGAGAAAGTAGGTAAAATCATAAACAAATTAAGTAATTCAAAGGCAAAGGATTTATTTGGGTTGGATACTGCTCTTATCAAAACACACAGCTCCACCCTGATCAAACCTATAACGCATTTGATAAACCTCTCCATCGGAGATGGTACATTTCCACAAAGCTGGAAAACAACGATCATAACGCATTCAAGGCTGGAGCACCAGACCATGCAGCCAACTATAGACCAATTTCTATTCTACCCGTTCTTTCAAAGGTCCTGGAAAAAATTACTGCAGAACAACTGGTTGACTACCTTCAAAGTAATGAACTTATTTATACTAAACAATTCGGATTTAGGCCAGGGTACTCAACGGAAATGGCCAACTGCTACCTCACTGAGCTCATTAGACAAGGGTAATGTAGTGGGAGCGGTGTTTATAGACCTAAAAAAAGGCCTTTGACACCGTGGACCATGAAGTACTTATGAACAAACTTACCACCTTTTTAACTTTTCTGAGCAAGTAACCGGCTGGTTTGCATCATACCTCGAATGTAGAGAGCAACGCCTCAAAATCAATGCAGAATATTGAATCCCCCAACGATCCAGAATGGGCATTTCACAAGGCTCGATCTTGGGGCCTCTGCGCCTCACCGGCCACTTTATTAGGTACACCTGTTCAACTGCTCGTTAACACAAATATCTAAACAGCCAATCACATGGCAGCAATTCAATGCATTTAGGCATGTAGACATGGTCAAGATGACCTGCTGAAGTTCAAACCAAGCATCAGAATGGGGAAGAAAGGTGATTTAAGTGACTTTGAACGTGACATGGTTGTTGGTGCCAGACGGGCTGGTCTGAGTATTTCAGAAACTGCTGTCTACTGGGATTTTCACGCACAACCATCTCTAGGGTTTATAGAGAATGGTCAGAAAAAGAGAAAATATCCAGTGAGCGGCAGTTCTCTGGGCGAAAATGCTTTGTTGATGCCAGAGGTCAGAGGAGAATGGCCAGACTGGTTTGAGATGATAGAAAGGCAACAGTAACTCAAATAACCACTCGTTACAACCAATGTATGCAGAAGACCATCTCTGAACGCACAACACGTCGAACCTTGAAGCAGATGGGCTACAGCAGCAGAAGACCACACCGGGTGCCACTCCTGTCAGCTAAGAACAGGAAACTGAGGCTACAATTCGCACAGGCTCACCAAAATTGGACAATAGAAGATTGGAAAAACGTTGCCTGGTCTGATGAGTCTCGATTTCTGCTGCGACATTCAGATGGTAGGGTCAGAATTTGGCATAAACAACATGAAAGCATGGATCCATCCTGCCTTGTATCAACGGTTCAGGCTGGTGGTGGTGGTGTAATGGTGTGGGGGATATTTTCTTGGCACACTTTGGGCCCCTTAGTACCAATTGAGCATCGTTTAAACGCCACAGCCTACCTGAGTATTGTTGCTGACCATGTCCATCCCTTTATGACCACAGTGTACCCAGCTTCTGATGGCTACTTCCAGCAGGATAACGCACCATGTCAGAAAGCTCACATCATCTCAAACTGGTTTCTTGAACATGACAATGAGTTCACTGTACTCCAATGGCCTCCACAGTCACCAGATCTCAATCCAATAGAGCACCTTTGGGGTGTGGTGGAACGGGAGATTCGCATCATGGATGTGCAGCCGACAAATCTGCAGCAACTGTGTGATGCTATCATGTCAATATGGACCAAAATCTCTGAGGAATGTTTCCGGCACCTTGTTGAATCTATGCTACAAAGAATGAAGGCAATTCTGAAGGCAAAAGGGGGTCCAACCCGGTACTAGCAAGGTGTACCTAATAAAGTCACAGGGTCTTTCAGAGGGTGTAGGGATGCCAAAGCAGGACAACATGGAGGCCAGTTGCAACAAAAACAGCAACACTGTGGCTTTAATAAAACATTCTCTTTCCAAAATACAAAAACTCAAGGTCTTCAAAAAGAGTCTTAATAAATAAAGAAACCAGAGTCTTTTCCTGACTGCAACTGAGGCAGTCCTTTTTGTCCAAGGCCTGATTGGATGTGAGCCCTATCAACTTCCAGAGGTGTGATTACTCCATAGGTTGCAGCTGGTGCAGAGTTGACAGCACTGCATTTTCCCTCCTGTGGCTCCTGAGTCTTAAAGCGAGAGGCAGCCATTTCTCAGGGCTGCCTCTCGGGGTGTAACATTATATATACCGATATATATATAATCGATCATTGTTTAAATTATTCTCCTTTTTGAATGAAGCCATACAGAGTTAGCTGCAATTCCAATTTCATTCTCCAGAAAAGCAAATAATATGGCAAAATTCCAATGTACTGCCAATTTATTTGGAAAAAATTTATAAGAAGGGTATTATTTTGATTAATGACATAAAATCAGTAAAATCATGTCACACAAGCAACTAACAAAAGTGTATGGGAGTGTATGATCAATACAAATGTATAACCAACTCACAAAGATGGAAGATACACTGTTCTCTTTTAAGTATTTGTATCAGTTTCACTACTACTTCATAACTATGCCATATAAAATTGAAGATAGTTGGGAACAGATTTTTGATGTCCCAAAACCATATTAGGGGATGTTAGGGGATCTGAGAGACCAGGCCCACTCATTGGGAAATACAATTACACTCAGGTAAAATATATAGATTTTAGGGAAATAGGGGAGGGTTGGGGCAGGGAAAAATAAATCAATACAAATAAAAAAGGGACTAGAAATGATGGAAGCAATGCTACGTGAAAGAACTTCTATTATATTTATTAATAGTTGAAATTAGTCAATAAAAAGACCAAAATGTATGCATGCCCTAAACACAGACCTGAGAACACAGCGATCACTGTTCTAAATTCTGTGCATTCATCAATTGGGTTTAGGCGGCATGACTATGCTAAGCTAGCTGAGAGCCCCATATAGCACAGCATAAATACAACATGCATTTGGATTAGGGGAACTATTTCAGGTTCAATTTCTTTATACTGAAAACATAATGGTGAGTCAGGATGCTCCTGTTTTCTGTGCTCTGAACCAAATGTATTGGGGGGCGCGAGCTTAAAGTTTGAGAACCCCTGCTGTAGATGAGAAATAATAACAATTTTAGTCACAAGCTGGCCCACTAGCAGTTATTTGCAATTCCCAAGGATGAGTGTGCAAGAGTCGTAAAAACATACTTATACACAAAAAACACAATCAAGTGTAAGTAAACTCTCAAACACAGGCACACACAATTCCCCAAGAAATTGATTTGGCTGGCCATTGTCTCTCTCACTCACTCACTCACACACACACAAACACAAACACACACACAGTACCAGCCACTGTCTAAAGGACATCACTCCGACTTTTACTGCCAGCACTGAGCACTTGACAAGAGCCTCAATCAGTAGCACTAAAGCCTGCTTTCCCCCACCTCTGTCTCAGTTAGCCTGCTGGTGCACTGGCTAATCTCCCATCTCTAGGATGTGGAGGAGCCCTTTCATATTGTCTTCCTCTGTGTTTTTCATTACCATGGTCTTACCGAGCCTGTCGTCGGCTTTACCGTGACATTAGTGGCAAGACTGGGCTAAGATCACAGCGCAATCTTGCCACAACCACCGTCTCTGTGGTAACCCCCGCTCGCTCGGTTCAAAGCCCTGCACTCTTCTTTTCATTCACTCAATCTTTTCCTGAAGGAGGAAGCTGAAGGAATATCTGCCCCGTGTCTCAGGATAAGAATGCTATCTCCTAACTACCTACTCCTCAGTTTGTGAACCTTTGTTATAGAAAAGTTTTGATGTAACACAGACGTTTATGATAATTGACAGGAACAATTGGTGAGAAATACGTATGTGTGTGAGCGCACAAATTAAAACATCTGTGATTTTCAAAAACTACAGCCACAAACTCAAATATTTGAAAATCACTGAATTATTTTTTATCAAAATAATTATTACGGCCAAACTATACCAAAGCCACTTCACGGAACCGTAAGGTTTCCGTACCGTGAGCTGTAGTTTAACAACTCACGGTGATCTGAGACATGTTAGATAGACGACATGCAAAAGAAGCGAGGATCAACGCTTGTGGCAGCGCATCGTCTCGCTCTTGGTGCAGCACCCTGAAAACTCATGTTATAGTTTAATTATATTTGCCTCCCTTAAGAATGTTGGCAGTCATAAGTTTCTTGATGTAGGCCGAGTAATTTGTGATAAGTAGCCTAAAACACTGGGAATAGACTGAGTTCTGTCTCCATTGTATCCCTCAACCCCCCAAAAATGAGTTAATAAGATGTCACCTTCATTGCAGTATACTGCTATGTCGTATTGATGTCTGCATTTATTGAGCCGTTCTGACATCTGGTGCTCAGTGCAACTGTAATGTAGGCTCCATCTTGTGGCCATGAGCTGTAAAATCATTCTTCACACTGACTGCTGATTAAAAAAAAAAAAAAGTTAATAGCCAAGACAAATGAAAGAGATGACAAATAATTGAAGGCAGAACAATATTGAAAACATTGCAGTGTTAGTTTTAATGGAATGTAATACTTTAGACAGACATATTTTATCTATGTACAGAATCCAACACAACAGATGGGTATGTCATGAAGCAAGCAATGCATATTCCGGATTTTCCAAAGATAACTGGTTCTAGTAGACAAATGTATTTTTTTGCAATATTACAGTGAGACCTGCATGTAATGGGACACTAATATTGGACTTCTATTTTTGAAAAAAAAAAAGCCCTAAATTAGCCCTTCAAATAACCTTAATATTACCTTTACTCAGTTAGGAAGGGTAGGTGAACCAGGTGATTGTTGTATACACAGATACAGATACACAACATTTATTAATAGGCTCCATAAGATGTTTTCATCAGTAATCTCATCCAATATGAAAGGAGTGGTTTTAAATTGAATGAAGCAACTATTTATGAGAGGGAAGGAATCTGACTGGATTAGTCCTCAGCACGCGGCATGAGACACAGGTTTAAGGTAATGTAGTGTAGCCTGCCCCCCGGAGCAGGTTATATTGAGGATTCCCTGCCACCATAATGTACCTAGCTTAAAAGGTGTGCTACTTTCGGGCAAAGGTTACTCCAAGCTGGATTCAAAGGTTTATCCGGCTTCATGACATACCCCTCAGGAGTTAACAAGACAAGTCAATATAAAACGAGGTTAAGGCATTGTAACAGTGTTTGGGAACACTCTGCTGAAGGTGCACCTCACAGCATATAGGATCCAACATGGCTCATTGCATCAAAGGTTAGTTGAGTAATTCAATGCCAATCTGTGACTGGCCAAGTGGTTGAGGGTGTTAATGTGGCACGGTCTTATTGGTGCTCCATGAGGAACTCCTTCATGTAATTGGCCAGAGCTTGAGTGTCCTCCACAGTGACAGCGTTGTAGAGAGAGGCACGGATTCCTCCTACAGACCTGAGGGGGGAGACAAAGACACGCTCAGACTGGGAGGGAGGACAGAAGCCAAAACAATGGTGCATGTACAGCATCTCTCTTGACCAATCACATTCACGCAAATGGGGTCTACACTGGCAGGAAGTTTGAGAAGCTGTGCTCCAGGACACAGTAGTCAACAGGCTGGCAGAACAGAAACTAACCCTGGCTCGTACCTCTTACCTGGGCTGGGCAATCTTACCCTGTGGTGTGTGGATGCAGGTTTTTGCTCCAACCAAGCAGTAACAAACTACAAAGCAATGCCTCACCACATCATAGCAACAGAAATCAACATCGGCCTTATGTCTAAGAGAGGAGCCATAACGACACATTTATAGACACAGAACAGAATAACGACACAGACACCAGCTCTCTGTCCCCACGTGAACACACCTGCATATCATATCATCTGATAGGAGAGTGGCAGTGATCTGGGTGTGCTACGCTACGGTCCTACCTGTGTCCTTTCAGTGATCTGGGTGTGCTACCCTACGGTACGGTCCTACCTGTGTGCTACCCTAAGGTCCTACTGTACCTGGATCCTACCTGTGGCTACCCTACAGTCCTACCTGTGTCCTACCCTACAGTCCTGACTACCTGTGTCCCTTCAGGGATATCATCCCCCGTTTAGACGCTCCATCCAGGAACTCCTTCTCCAGGGCCTCGTCTCCCTGCTTCTTACCCACACGGAACGGCACGTTCATGCGGCTCCGACATGGCTCGTCCACAGGGCACCTGCATGAGCGGATAAAGAAGCGTTACTACGGAGACGGCAAACACATCAACCTGGAGACCAGGGACTTATTCAAATTGTTTGTCCAACACAAGGAAACATAAGTTTTAAATTTGAGGAACATAAAAACGCATGAATATCATATAATCAAATTTAGATTGTTATGTTTTAGAGTAATTATAATGATTGGATTATTACATTTGTGGACTAAAGAAATACTATTGGTCCATTGATCCCAATTAAGACTATAAAAACCTTTGGAAGATATTGCGTGCGTTCAGCTTCTGAATGGCTTACATACTGCTCTTAGATGCTTTGGCCATCCAGGCCTTACACAGAGAACGCGTTTTTAGAGATTGCACAGATCTATTTCATGAGACAGATGAATGGCTGCGGAGCCGTTTAAGATTGCCAAGAGCACTGTTTTTAGATTTGTGCAATACTCTGGGAGCCTCAACTTAGGCGAAACACACGCTTGTCAAATCCCGTGCCTCCACACCTGCCCTTATACTGTGTTTGTTACCTATGCTAATAACAAACAATCGGCCACGCGCCTCCAATGTATGATCAAGTGGGATTCATCATTCAGCACACCTGGGTAAGAGCAGATTTGGATGATTAAGAACGTTTGGTGCATCTGGAGTTGACTTGTCTTATTTTTTCTCCTAATAGAAAATTAAGAGAAAATATAAGAGACATTTAAGAGAATGTTGCTGCATGAAGCCCATTGTTTATTTGAGAGGTTTTTAACGTTGCCCCCTCCCCTGTATAAACGGCAGATAGCCCCGGAGTACGTGGAGCCACTCACGCATAGAAGCCGTTGGAGGAGTTGATGATGTCATAGATCATGCTGGACTTTTGTAGATTGAGCGTCTCCATGGCGTTGGTACCGCCGTTGTTCTTGACCCATTCCAGTACCAGGCTCATGATGTAGATACTAGAAAGAGTGAGTGAGTGAGAGAGAGAGAGAGATCAACCAGTATTCAACCAGAGATTGACCAAATCAGTATTCATCTACTGTAGTATAAGCAGGGCAGCATCTTGTAAAGGTGTCGATCAAGTATTTGGTGTTTACTGAGGGAAGGCCTGTATTTGAATCCAGGGGAGTAACTACGACAAGAGGGATAACTACTGCTACGAGTACTACTACCACTAGATTAGATTAGATTAGATTAAATTAAACGTTATTGTCATTGTGCAGAGTACAAGTACAGAGACAACGAAATGCAGTTAGCGTCTAACCAGAAGTGCAAAAAAGCAGAGAAGTGCAGTGTGAACAGTATATACAGGTAGTGCAGTATATGAGCAGTATAGTAGTGCAGTATAGTATAAGTAGTTCAGTGTAAGCAGTATATGAATTAGTAGTAGTAGTAGCACTAGTAGTAGTAACCAGTACTACTAATCACTACCACACTAAGGGATGTGTTTATACAGTACATGTAAGGGAGTGTTTGTACCTTTTTTTTTAATTATTTTTATTTATTCATTAATCCTTTATTTATCCAGCTGTCCCATTAAGAATATATTTCAAGGGAGTCCTGGCTGAGGCAACAACAAGGACTGCGTTTGCAAATCCAGGGAGGGTTTATACCTGAAGCAGGGGGGGGTGTTGTACAGGGAGTTGTTCCCAGCTTGCACCTTGTAGTCCAGGACGATTGGGCACTCGTTCAGGGCATGGCCAATCAGGTCCTCTCTCACGATCACCACGGTAACCCCAGCACAACCCACGTTCTTCTGAGCCCCTGCAAAGATCAGCCCAAACTACCGAAAAGAAGGCTCAAGATCAACAAGGATGGAGGAATAGGATTTATAAAAGTACTTATTATTTATACTTATTACTGTGGGGGGACATGCAGCGTTCGGCCTGTAGAGGGAGCTACAGGACCGTGGCCAGGGTTGTGTCGGCGAGGCTTCGTTGCACACCTGTTGCAAATGAAGCCTCGTTGGCTAGTGCTTAAGATGTGTGTGCCTTTGTCATTTCAGTAGGTGAGCTGGCAACGGCGGGACAGGAGAGAGAAAAGGGGCGACTGCAAAATCGCCGAGTGGTTTTTGAGGAGGCTGGAAAGCCAACGGACATTATTACTAAGGAACTTTATGAATAAACGGGAACATTCCCTTACCAATATACTGAGTCTGCCTCTGTGTACGAACGGACCTTGTTACATTGGCGCCCAACACGGGGCACAGAAATGGAGACGCTAGCAACGGCAATTTCGAGGATATCGCTGATCCTGGAGCAGCAGACCATCCTGCAACAGACCCAGCAGGCCGCGGTGGGAGAGATGACAGCGGCGAGGGCTGAGGACCGTGCCCTCCTCCAGGACCTCGCCAGGGCCATTAGGCCGGCGCCGGAGACCGGGTCGGCACAAGGTCCCCCCAAGGTCCAGCTACAGAAAATGGGGGACCTGGACGACCCGGAGGCGTTCCTCGCGGTGTTCGAGGATCTCGGGGTGGCCGGACGGAGAGTGGGCCTGCCATCTGCTGCCCCTCCTGTCAGGGGAGGCGCAGCTCGCGGCCCACAGCCCTACCAGCGGCCGCCCAACGGGACTACCCGTCCCTGGCCCGGGCAATTCGGGACCGCCTGGGCCTCACACCGGAGGAGCACCGTCGCCGGTTTCGGGCCCTGACTATGGAGGAGGGGAGCCGGCCCTTCGCCTACGCCCAGCGGCTGCGGGACAGCGCGTGGCGGTGGCTGGACCCAGTGAACAACTCGGCGGAGGAGGTCGGGTACCGGGTAGTCCTGGAACAGTTCCTCACGGGGCTCCCGGCCCGAACCGCCGCCTGGGTCCAGTACCACCGCCCCCAGGATCTCAAGACCGCCGTGGGATTAGCGGAGGACCATCTCTCCCTCCCACCGCGGGGGCCGCAACGACCAACCCCGGCCCCGCGCCAGGGGGCGGGCGCCCAGGAGGAGCCGAGGGACCGGAAGGGGAAAGGCCGGCGCCCGCCCCGAGGACGAGATGGCAGGGGCGCACCCGTCCAGAGCCAGCCCCACAGGTAGCACCCCAAGCGACTTGGCGATGCGGACGGCCGGGCCATGTGCAGGCCGAGTGCCCGGCGATGGAGGTGGGGCAGGTCGTCCGCATCGGCGACATACCGGGCCCTCCCCCCGGACCAGGAGCGGCGTATCGTGTTCCGGTAAGGATACAGCATGATACGCACCAGGCGTTCTTGGATTCGGGCTGCATGCAGTCCATGATCCAGGAGCGCCTGGTTCGGCCGGGGGCATTGTTGAAGGCGTCGAGGGTGTTGGTGAAGTGTGTGCATGGGGACGTTCACGAATATCCGGTGGTCGCTATCGAAATTTATTATGAGGGGAAAAAACATAGTGTACAGGCGGCGGTTAGCCCACGCCTCACGCATCCCGATTCTAGGTGTAGATTGGGAGGGGTTTCCTCAAGCGGTAAAGAGGGCTACTGGGATGCGTGCACGACAGCGAGGGAGGTGTGAGGCGTGTAATGTGCTCTGTGCTGAGGCGGCGCCTCACGACACTGCCGGGGAGCCGGAGCGCCTCACCCCGAGATTTCCCCGCCGAACTATCCGCTGCTAGACGACTTCCCCCTCGAGCAGTCTCGTGACGAGACCCTAAGATCGGCCTTTGACCAAGTGATAGCAATTGATGGTACTTTGATACGGCCAGACACAGTGCGCGCCCACCCCTATTTTGCGATTATCAGCGACAGGTTATATAGAGTAAGTCGTGACTCACATAGTCAGGAGGAAGTAACCCAGTTGTTGGTTCCCCGCAGCCGCCGCGAAATGGTCTTCCAGGCGGCTCATTTCAACCCCATGGCGGGCCATTTAGGGTATGATAAAACACTGAACCGTATAATGGCTCGATTTTATTGGCCGGGAATTCGGGCAGGGGTGCGTAGGTGGTGCGCTTCTTGTCGTGAATGTCAGTTGGTAAATCCCCCGGCCATTCCACAGGCCCCCTTGCGGCCCTTACCATTGGTCGAGAACCCATTCGACCGCATTGCGATGGATATTATCGGGCTATTTGACCGGAGTACACAGGGATATCGATTTGTGTTGGTCTTGATAGATTACGCCACCCGATACCCCGAGGCAATACCGCTGCGCAATATCTCTGCCAAGAGTGTAGCGCAGGCATTGTTTCAAGTAATCTCCCGCGTGGGAATCCTGAAAGAGATTCTCACCGATCAGGGCACTAATTTTATGTCACGCACCCTCAAGGAACTGTATGGCTTGTTGAACATCAAGGCGATTCGAACCAGTGTTTACCACCCGGCCACTGATGGCCTTTGTGAGCGGTTCAATCGGACCTTGAAGTCAATGATCCGGAAGTTTGTACACGAGGATAGTCGGAATTGGCATAAATGGCTAGATCCCCTGTTGTTTGCGGTACGGGAAGTCCCCCAAGCTTCCACCGGGTTTCCCCCGTTTGAATTACTCTACGGGCGTAAGCCCCGGGGTGTCCTAGACCTTCTTAAAGAAAATTGGGAGGAAGGGTCTAACGAAAGTAAAAGTGAGATCCAATACGTCCTGGACTTGCGCACAACGCTCCACGCCCTAGGGGTTATCTCACGCGAGCATTTGCTGCAAGCCCAGGAGCGTCAGAAACGCCTATACGACAGGGGAACTACCCTACGAGAATTTACACCGGGAGACAAGGTGCTCGTACTGTTACCCACCTCCAGCACGAAATTACTCGCGAAGTGGCAAGGGCCGTTTGTGGTCACACGTCGCATGGGGGACGTGGATTATGAGGTAGTACGCTCGGACCGGGGGGATAGCTTGCAGGTGTATCACGTCAATCTCCTAAAACAATGGAACGACGTGGTCACTGTTGCTCTGGCTACAGTAATTCCAGAGAGAGAGGAGTTCGGTCCGGAAGTCCCAAAATCGAAAGTTAGCACTCCGGTCGGTATTGATAACCATCTCTCTGCTAGCCAGGCCACGAACGCTGCATGTCCCCCCACAATTACGTATAAATAAGTGTCAAAATAGTGAACCATCCCTTTAAGGTCGCAACAGTGAGAAACAGTAAACTGTGAACAGAGGTCCGACAATCTGTAGAACATTTTCTTAAAAAGTCATTATCAGAAGTATTGGTGTGATTCAGTATTTTCACTTTGGTTTTATATTTGAAAAATCATTTTTGCAGGCTTCAAGGAAATTCTGCTGCAATAGATTCCAACTGAGGCCTAATGATGAGAGTAACTCATTCAAGACCTCATAAACTTTTCAACTGAAAGATGCACTTAGCAAACTCAAGGGTGCATTCAATTGGCGAAACATTGTTTAGCAATGGTACGTATTGAACATTGTTTTCTTGAAACCGTGCGCAGCGTTCTTTAACTCTGAGGTATGTCTGCCCCTGTTTACTGTGTACTATGCTCTTTCAGCTCCCATCGTTACTAACATTTCTCAACTGGTCGTTCAAAACTGCACCACCATTGCATTTGATTTAAATGTTTCTTTCACCCTTAGTGAAGCCCTAAGTTCTGCTGACCTTTGACACGTCGACGGGGCGGGACAGGAAGTTGGAGGACATGTCGCTGACCAGTACCACGCCATTGGTCTCGGGGGTGAAGTTATACTCCACTCCGTGGACCGTCTCATTGCAGCAGTAGTACACGTAGGAGGCCAACGGGTTTAAACTCCAGCTGCTGGTGTCAGGGATTGCTGTAACCACAAGAGCACCGCACGGTCATGGAACAATTGTATTCTATGTTCATTCATCCTTTACAGGACCAGGAAAACCTATTGAGAGGGACATCTAATTGACAAATCTGGTTTGAATTAGCAGAATTGGAGATAGAATCCACCTTTTTTCTCACTTTGGAATTGATGCCTACTATCTTTGGAAAATCTGGAATATATAGTTGGCTTCTTGAAATACCCTCCAGGCATATGTAGTCATTCACCACAATGCAGGCTACAAACACACTGTCAAACCTACTCATGCCCATCCATGTGGAAACACAGCCTGCATGCCAGTGTCTTTCAGAGATGATCAACCCTATTGTTGCAGTCTTGCATAACAGTCTATTCTAGAATAGCCCAATCACAGTTCAGTATTAGTTCAAATTGTGTGTGAGAGATAGCTGAATGGGCACCAACATTGTGTTGTCTTCATTATCAACTCCACAAGCAAACTGCTAAACCTATTGAAGCAGCATACAGCTCATGTACACGCCGAATGTGTGTATTATACCATACGTTTGAGATACAAGCTGATTGTTACAGTAGAAGAACATGTACCTACACTTGTCCATACATGTTAGATCAGCATCTGTGGCCAAGCCAGTGTGTGCTAAAGAAATTTGAAACAGATACTCAACAAGCGATTACTACACAAATACCTAGTATGGTAGACCTTAAATGGCGCTGACATGCATTGGCTTGCCTGAAGATGAATAATGAACAAGCAACTGATGATTGCTGCAAGGAGAGGAGGATGCAATTTGAGCCACACACTCATTCTGTACACATCTGTACTTGGAGGGAGACCACAGAGTCCATGAGACAGATAGCTTGTCTACACAAGGAGGGTAATTTGCTACATTTAATTCTAGATTAATTATTATTATCGCTAGCAAGTAGTGAGACTGTTACTGACCTACTTTCACTACTAAAAACGTTTTACTTTCACCTTGAGTCCACACGGACACACACTTACTAGTGTAGCTATCCATCTTGGGGTGAACCACGTTGATTTTGCCATATTTATTGGCCTCCTGAGCTGCTTTGGACGACCAGGTGCCAGTCACTATGTAGTCAGCACACCTGTCCTCCTTCAGACCAATCAGATTAAGGGGGACGGCACTGAATTGTCCAGACCCGCCCCCTTGCAGAAACATTACTTTGTAGTTGTCTGGAATATTCCTAGATAGAAAGAGGGAGAAGTTGATATTGTAGTGATAACAGCTTTAGTACAACACCAAGACATTTGGTCCTCTTGGTGTTATGGCTTTAAAGTGCTTGCTTCAAGTTCCCCCCTTCAGTCAACTTCAGACTTTGCTAGAATATTAATATTAAAGTGTCAATTCCATTCATGAATTGGGAAAAAAATAAATCTCATTGAGAACTATACTCAGCGTAAAAATATGAATCGTATGTTAAAGCTAAAAGCAGAGCAGTGACTAAGCTTTGCAACTCTGCAACTGGACCCACTAGCTCAACCAGTTTGTACTGTGTGAGAAACAGATGGAGAGTCTTGATGAACCCTTCCAGATTAAATATATAAAATTAACCCTTATCAGCATAACATGACTGTGACTAGACTTTGGCAGAGTAAGGTAGAGACTTGGCAGCATGTGTTAGACTGGGCGCCAAGCTGTTTGTGCATTCAACAACGCTACAATGTTGCTTAGCCAATTTAGTAGCGCCTTGTTGAATGCACACAGCCTGGCACCAACACAGAAGTTAGTGTTGAGGCTAAAGATGAGAGAAGAGGCAAACAAAAGCCATGTAGAAAACACAAAATACCTCCTTAAGATGTTTCATGAAGTCTGAGATATTATGTTGAGGCCACATTCACACATGGAATATCTCCTAGTAAAGTAAGTAGAACTAGGCTCCAGGAGGGAAGGATGAAAAGAAAAGGAGAATCAGGATGAATCTCAGCTGCATATGGCTGAGTTACTCACAAAAGCTCCCGCAAAAGATTTTCTGTTGTGTTCAGAATCTTGGTGAAGTCTGATGACCGATGGCTCATCTCTAGATGCAATAAGAAGTAGAAGAAGAAGGGTGATTTAAAAAATACTTAACATATGTTTTGTAATCACAAGGGAACCTCAACTGTAATTTAAATAATACAGATAATAAAAAAGACATTGCCCACAAGTTTCATTACAATAGACAAGATCCCCACTAGACTGCAACAATACATCTCAGTATCTTATCTACATTGATTAACATTAATTCCAATCTTAGGCACAAGAAAGGTCAGCACAAGACTATGAACACTGACACTGTAACCTCTTACATCTATATACTCACCAAGGACACTTATCCCAATGCCATTGTAGTCCACCAGCTCCTTCTGTGCTTGAAACAGCACCTGGGAATACAAAGCATTTATTTAGGATATGACATCACATGAAATCCAAAATAATCTGTCAACTGGGTATGATTTTCTGTATGAAGAAGAGAATTGGCAATTCACTAGCCTACAATCATCCAGAATTATATTTACAGTATAAGTTTTTGTCAGTGATTCTTGGTGGAGAAGAGCTTTGCAAAGATTCATAGGCGCCCTCTTGAGGCTGTGCCACGGATGCACACGGATGAACAGTAGGCTACATTTTCCTCATGAATACATACACGGCTGATGCAACTCAACCATCTGTCACGGATGAGTCGTCAACAATTAACATCGGTCTTATGATACATTTTAATGGTTTCGCGTTATTTATATCATTTATAATGACGCAACCAAATGAATAACGTTGTAAAAATCATAACACGCATTACAATTCTGCAGAGATTAGGGCTCCCAGTGCACGCTTCTCCCGCTAAATCAAATAACTCGGATATGTGGGGGAAAAAGGCATTCACTACTGCAAAATAGAAAAGCAACATTATGTAATTTGAGTGTTTCATTTCACCATGGTTACCAACTATATCTTTACTCTGACCTGTCTCTTTTGCTGTGACTAAAACGTAGTTTTTCAGTGTAATGAGAAGTTTTTAGAACTTACGGATTGTGGGAGTTTTGCAGGTCCAGCACCGAAGTTAATAGTCGGTTTCTTTTCCATGGTTAAAGTGGTCTTGTTGGATTGTCCGTCCGATGTTCCCTGATGATGCGTGTGACCTGACTTTGCCTTCCTCCTACTACGTCTTTCTCTCGGAGCTCCCGTTCTGTGGCAACATGTGCAGGCGGTCTGTGTCCAACACATGAGAGGGTGCTTTCATGGCTTTTGATTGGCTTATCTCGATGTCAAGCGGACTAATCTTTCAGTTCATTGGTTTATGTCGACTTTAAGCGACCGTGATTCGTTTTTCTATCACGCCCCTAAAACGCACTACATTAATTACCTGTTTCTAATGTTCGAATAAAACTACATATTTGGTTAATAGCACTTTATTTTTCTATAGACACATATTTTTCTTGCACACACGAATGTGCCAGACCAAGGAGGGGAAAAAGCTAAATAAATAAATAAATATCATAAAAGCCTTCAAATTAATTGGAACATTGCCACGAACCCGACACCGTCACCTGCTGCCGAACCGCGGTAGTTCGCTGCAGAAACTTTGCTTCATGCTGCTTCCCTGGTTGTGGACCTTTGCTTCCGGTGATATGTCGTCTGTTTCCGATGAGTGACAGTATATAACATGTTGTATGTGAAAGAACTGTTGAAAGTGAGAGTTGTGAAACTTCTGTTAGCCCAATGCATATTGTAAAGACTAAGCACATTTAGCTCAGAATTCTGCCTAATATTCGTATCATAGCATCGCTGCAATTATTGGGCACAGGTGTTGTATTGCAATGAGAGCACTTTTCAATTCCCCAATGTTGTGCGTTTCATAATAAGTAATGGTCACTGCAATTATCTGCCTCAGGTGTGATGCTGCACTGAGAGCACTTTTCAATTCCCAGATGTTTGTACGTTTCATAATAGGTACTGCTCACTGTAGTTATCTGCTGAGGGTGTGGTGTTGCATTGAGAGTACTTTCTCTTCCTAAGTGTTTGTGTGTTTCATATTGCAGGCCCAGTGCGCAGGTGTGGTGTTGAATTGAGATTACTTCATATAAGAGGGAGGTGAGAAGGTGTCGCAGGTGTTGTGTTACATCGAGAGTCGTTTTGCCATCCTAAACGTTTGTGTGTTTCGTATTACAGGCCCGACGAGCGGGTGTCGTGTTGCATTGAGAGTACTTCATATAGTAGGGGGATGAGAAAGTGTTACATGTGTGGTGTTGAATTGAGAGCAATTCCCCTTCCTAAGTGTTGTGTGTCTCACATTGAAGGCCTGGTGTTGTAGCGTGTGGCTTTAGATTGGTACCTGCGGTTGTCTCACCCGGTGCATGTGGTATAACTAGCAAGAGTGAAGTGTGTTGTTATGGATGACACCTATTTCAGAGTCGGCCACATAGTCTCCACCATTCCACTATCAAACTCTCTATGGCTACACTTTATGACACTTAATCACTCTGGTGATCACTATATTTATTGCATTTATAACAGAGTGCAGTTTGGAAAGTTGCTTAGTACTACTGTCTAATTGCGTGTCTATTTGTCGAGGGAGATATATTATATATTCCCTCGCAGCATACTCACCGATTTGGGGATGTCACTAGAATTTCGAAGTAGATGGGGGGTGAAATTGTTACTACTGCTCCTCTGTAACATATGGCGGTGTAATGAAATAGTAATGGCTGGAAGACATATGTTGTGATGAATAGACACAATCAAAGAACTGAGAGAAAGAGACGTGTTCAATGGTCTGTTAACTTCTTACATTGTGCTGCAGTTTTGCACCCGTCTCATGGGGTAGTCATAAAAACCTTTCACTGTTGCGTCCACATAACACCCAATCATGGATAATAAGGCCTCGAGATGGTGGTGGTGCGTCAATTCTACGCACAACGGTCTGGTGAAGTTATTATGCTTCGGTCCTATCATCACATCGACTCGGTTGATGCTGAGACATTTCACATCGACACGTTCTAACCTTTCCTTCTCGTGATCTGTCAATGTCCTGTTCTTCAAGAGGAGGCAGTTGTAGAACGCTGCCATTGTGTTAGTTGGTTGGATGGTAGATATCTGGCTTATGAAGGAGGAGAGGATGTGTAGTAACCTTCCGTTGTCTAAGGTCTTTGATGGCAACACAGGAGGGTGTTGTTGTCAGAGTCCCTATGGCAGACTTTTTTTTGCTGTTCAGAGGTGAACTTTACCCAGCTTTAACTTTCCTTCCTGCACAGCGGGTATGACTTATGCTAAGCCATTATACGGATTGCTGAGGAAGCTGTTCATAAATAGTGGGGATGCGATGAGGGCACACGCACTGTGGGAAAACGTGTTCTTTATTTGAAGGAGAAGACAAACTACTTCTTAATTTTAGCTATTTATTTATATGTCAAAATTCTAGACTTGTACAAGGACCACTTTTGGCGAAGAAAATCACAGTCAGCAAGCTGTTCATCTGTAACCAACCTTCCAAAAATGGATGCAGTCAAACAAGGCATTTTACAGTAAACAGAATGATTGTGATTGGCTATTTGGTTGGGGAGGAGCCGCGGTTTAGACTTGGCTCTCCTCTCGTTGGTGTTTTAGGCTGGTTCCAACCCCTGACACACGATCCGTTCCAGGTAGAGATATCGCCGGTCCGTTCCCTCTGGGGAACGAGTTGACCTGCTGAAGAAAACATACACCTACTCTGATTTGTCCTTTCCTAGCCTAATATTTTCCATTACATCATTCTTAAGTTATGTGTGTGTTGCAGCATCTATCTTGATGACCTGACCCTTACCTCTTCATGTATTAATCCAAGTACCATGGAACTAATGCTTGATTCATCTCATTTAATGCTTGATTCATCTCAACAGGCCATCACATTAGTAAATTTCAGATGATTAAAAAACATATAAATTCAATTGATTTGCATATGGAATATCAAATACAATTAGTAAATTTAATCACCCTAAATAAAGAACTGAATAGCTTTATTTACTCGTCTGCTATTGAGCATTATGATGCAACTGTTTTTATAAAAATAATTTCTAACAGCACTCAATGACACTAGCGCTTAGCATGGTGCTAAAAGTGTCTTTATTTGCATGGTCACAAGGGGATATCTATGTGGAGCACGATGTGTGTTGATAATCATCTACAGTCACGTTATTCATTGCTTAGCTTATCATAGCATGGCCATACGAGTACATTTATTTGCATGACTTCGTTAATATTAAACGGGGTGAATTGAGCTTTTATTGCCTCTGTATGCCTCTCCCTCCTTTAGTTTTCTGCCCTACTTGTCAGAAGTATGAACAGCCTGTAGTTCGCTAGAAGTTCGGATTGTTCGCGGTGGCAATGTCTGCGTTGTTCTTACTTTCGGGGTGAGATTGGCTGTTAAACTACTCTTCTCATTATAACGTTTCTTATTTTCTACCATACCCCAGTGTCATTATGAAAGTAATAACACACATCTCTGTCATTCATCAGGTGTGTGGTGGGCTGCTGCGTTTACCCTTTCTTCGAGAATGACTGTCTCGACACGGTCTACCACTGCCTGTCCTATCTGCACCCTTGAGGACAACCTCGGTGGAGATCATGGTGTCTTTCCACAATGAGTACCAGAAGTGCCAAGACGAATTCTTGTCCATGAAACCGCAAGAGGATGCCACCACTCACGACCGGGAGCGACCCTACGTAGATCTCACCCGCGCAGAGAGTTCAATGGCCAGACCTGAGGGGTTCGAAGGTGTATTTGTGACGACTTTCGCAGACTCCCGAACTAAGCAAGTGTCTATATTGCAGGATGCGTGTCAACTGTGTAAAACGACAGAAGCTGACACGCTGCTCGTGGAGTTAGCAAACCTTCTAAAAGGTAATGTGACAGTGTGCACAGGAGACTCGGATGTCATTGCGGTGTTGACTGCTCGCGGTCGCGAGGGCATTACTATGAGGATAGACAACAAGAGCTACTGCGATGATCGAGACATGCACATGTCTACATTCGGCGATCTACTCTTTGCCAATGGTGATAGCTCCCACCTAGCGCTACCATTTGGAGAGATGGTTACAAATGAGGATAGGTTTTGAGTGCTATGCGACCTCTACGCAGAGGACGATTATCTGCTACCCGAGATAAGAAAGCTACACAATAAAATCAAGGTTATTCTCAACGAGCGCGGCAACATGAACACTAAGCAAACCGTGGCTAGTTATCTACACCGAGCCGGGATGAGGGGATCTATCTACTCCACCTTTCTGGCTATGTTATTCGAGTCAAACACCCAGAAGAAATTGGACGAGTTGTTCAGCATTGTGGATAAAGGCAGGGTCAGTAAGAACACAGTTACATCTTCGAAAAGTTATGCCCAGCACCCAAAGAGTCTATAATGACCCAAAGAGTCTATAATGCCCCGTCTACCGGTGAAAAAAGGATGGCTTCGTGTCTAGATGCACTTGATGTCGAGATGGAAGAGCGCACAGGATATAACATAGTCCTGAGCAAACAACAGAAAAAAGTCACAAACAGCATCAAGAGGTTGAGTAATGCCTACAGGACCGGGTTGGTACCGAGGGGCAGTCACAGCAGGTTTTTGAGATTGAACCGAGCGGGGCCCTACTTTTTCATGCGGATGAAAAGATCTTTTTCATGGCACTGTGTGGGACAGATTATAACATCGTCCCGAACGGACTGGGGATTAAGAGGTTGCTGACCGGAGTGGTAACCAACTACAACTCATTTTCCACGTGGTGCAAAGTGTGGGACTCTGAGTCTCCTCGAGAGTGCGAATATCACAATATGGGTATGAAGTTGGCTAATTTCACGGGAGTCCCCGTTAGGACACAGTCTACTGGACCGAGTTGACTAGCGAATTGATGGTGAAGACAATGAAATATGTCTGCGACCTGTGGAAACTGGAGAAGTATGAGTATGGGTTCTCTGTGCGCGAGGGGGTAGTGTTGGGCATTTGAGAGGCTCTGTGCAGCGGTGAAATGCTGCACACTCATACTCATGGCTTCGCTTCCTCTGACAAGACGAAAACGCGAATACAGAATAAGACATTACTTTTCTTATGGCTTAGATGGGTAATTGAATAAAGGCAACGTTTCAATTCTGTAATATTCGACTCCGGGGGAAAAAATCTAAAAAGTAGAGTAATATGATAGAGGCAATTATTAGAGGGGATTATGATTATTTTCACTGCTGTCAAAGGAAACTAACTCTCACCCTTGCCATCAATGTAGGAAAATCTCATCATCAACCTTCAAACATTCCGTAATACTTTCGTTTTGGCCCGGAATACTGTGAGTGCCTCGAAAAAAAAAATAGAAATTCATTTCACCACAGTGTGGGTGTGGGGGGACATGCAGCGTTCGGCCTGTAGAGGGAGCTACAGGACCGTGGCCGGGGTTGTGTCGGCGAGACTTTTGTTGCACACCTGCTGCGAATTAAGTCTCGCCGGCGAATGTTTAAGATGGGTGTGCTTCTGCCATTTCAGTAGGTGAGCTGGGAACGGCGACACGAGAGAGCGACATTGGGAGGAGGCTGGAAAGCCAAACAAACAATATTACCCTGAACTTTATGAATAAACGGGAACCATCCCTTAACGATATACTGCGTCTGCCTCTGTGTAAGAACGGACATTGTTACATTGGCGCCCAACCTGGGACACAGAAAAAGGCTAGATGGACGCGCTAACAGCGGCAATTGCAAGGATAACGCTCGTTCTCGAGCAACAGACGGCCCTGCAGCAGACCCAGCAGGCGACCCTAGAGGAGCTGACGGCGGCGAGGCTCGCGGACAGGGCCGGCGGGCCGGCGCCGGGGACCGGAGCGGCGCCAGGTCCCCCCAAGGTCCAGCTGCAGAAGATGGGGGACCTGGACGACCCAGAGGCGTTCCTCGCGGTGTTCGAGGGGACGGCGAGGATCTCGGGGTGGCCGGACCGAGAGTGGGCCTACCATCTGCTGCCCCTCCTGTCAGGGGAGGCGCAGCTCGCGGCCCACAGTTTGCCGGCGGCCGCCCAACGGGATTACCAGTCCCTGGCCCGGGCGATTCGGGACCGCCTGGGCCTGACACCGGAGGAACACCGGCGCCGGTTCCGGGCCATGGCCATGGAGGAGGGGTGCCGGCCCTTCGCCTTCGCCCAGCGGCTGGGGGACAGCGCATGGCGGTGGCTGGACCCCGAGAACAACTCGGCGGTGGAGGTCGGGAACCGGGTGGTGGAGCAGTTCCTCGCGGGGCTCCCGGCCCGCACCGCCGCCTGGGTCCAGTACCACCGCCCCCAGGACCTAAAGACCGCCGTGGGTCTGGCCGAGGACCATCTCTCCCTCCCACCGCGGGGGCCACAACGACCGACCCCGGCCCCGCGGCAAGGGGGGGGGGGGCCAACGCCCAGGAGGAGCCGGGGGAGCAGAAGGAGGGAGGCCGGCGCCCGCCCCGAGAACGAGATGGCAGGAGCGCGCCGATCCGGAACCAACCCCGGCCCCACAGAGAGCACCTCGAGCGACAGGGGGGGTGTGTTGGCGGTGCGGACGGCCGGGCCACGTGCAGGCCGAGTGTCGGGCGATGGACGTGGGGCAGGTCGTCCGCATCGGCGACATACCGGGCCCTCCCCCCGGACCAGGAGCGGCGTATCGTATTCCGGTAAGGATACAACGTGATACGCACCAGGCGTTCTTGGATTCGGGCTGTATGCAGTCCATGATCCAGGAGCGCCTGGTTCGGCCGGGGGCACTGTTGAAGGCATCGAGGGTGCGGGTGAGGTGTGTGCATGGGGACATTCACGAATATCCGCTGGTCGCTATCGAAATTCATTTTGAGGGGAAAAACCATAGTGTACAGGCGGCGGTTAGCCCACGCCTCACGCATCCCCTGATTCTAGGTGTGGATTGGGAGGGGTTTCCTCAAGCGGTAAAGAGGGCTACCAGGATGCGTGCACGACAGCTAGGGAGGTGTGTGGCGTGTAATGTGCTCTGTGCCGAGGCGGCGCCTCGCGACACTGCCGGGGAGCCGGAGCCGGCGGGGGCGCCTCACCCCGAGACTTCCTCGCCGAACTATCCGCTGCTAGGCGACTTCCCCCTCGAGCAGTCTCGTGATGAGACCCTCAGATCAGCCTTTGACCAAGTGATAGCAATTGATGGTACTTTGATACGGCCAGACACAGTGCGCGCCCACCCCTATTTTGCGATTATCAGCGACAGGTTATATCGAGTAAGTCGTGACTCACATAGTCAGGAGGAAGTAACCCAGTTGCTGGTTCCCCGCAGCTGCCGCGAAATGGTCTTCCAGGCGGCTCATTTCAACCCCATGGCGGGCCATCTAGGGTATGACAAAACACTGCACCGTATAATGGCTCGATTTTATTGGCCGGGGATTCGGGCAGAGGTGCGTAGGTGGTGCGCGTCCTGTCGGGAATGTCAGTTAGTAAATCCCCCGGCCATTCCACGGGCCCCCTTGCAGCCCTTACCATTGGTCGAGAACCCGTTCGATGGATATTATCGGGCCATTTGAGCGGAGCACACAGGGTTATCGATTTGTGTTGGTCTTGATAGATTACGCCACCCGATACCCCGAGGCAATACCTCTGCGCAATATCTCTGCCAGGAGTGTAGCGCAAGCATTGTTTCAAGTCATCTCCCACGTGGGGATCCCGAAAGAGATTCTCACCGATCAGGGCACTAATTTTATGTCACGCACCCTCAAGGAACTGTATGGCTTGTTGAACATCAAGGCGATTCGAACCAGTGTTTACCACCCGGCCACTGACGGCCTTTGTGAGCGGTTCAATCGGACCTTGAAGTCAATGATCCGGAAGTTTGTCCACGAGGATAGTCGGAATTGGCATAAATGGCTAGATCCCCTGTTGTTTGCGGTGCAGCCCTTCAACTTTTCCGTCGTGCACAGACCGGGGGCGCAGATGGTCGTGGCAGACTTCCTCTCCCGTGCAGGGGGGGGGGGAGTAGGTCGTCGGCCGTCGGGTCCCCGGCCTGTGTCGGGCGGTGGGGGTATGTGGGGGGACATGCAGCGTTCGGCCTGTAGAGGGAGCTACAGGACCGTGGCCGGGGTTGTGTCGGCGAGACTTTTGTTGCACACCTGCTGCGAATTAAGTCTCGCCGGCGAATGTTTAAGATGGGTGTGCTTCTGCCATTTCAGTAGGTGAGCTGGGAACGGCGACACGAGAGAGCGTGGAGAGTGACATTGGGAGGAGGCTGGAAAGCCAAACAAACAATATTACCCTGAACTTTATGAATAAACGGGAACCATCCCTTAACGATATACTGCGTCTGCCTCTGTGTAAGAACGGACATTGTTACAGAGGGTAATTCTGACACGTTGACAGGCCGTGAGATGTACCAATAAAAACCCAGCCGACACGGTGATGGACATCGTGACCGGAAGACAGTGGGAGGGGTAAAAGCCCATCCAACACGGTGGGGGTCAGAATGACAGTGACAGCGGGAGGGTTAACAGACACATACTGATCCTGTTTAACATATTCATTGAAGAGAACTATTTTCACAATGTTGCATGTGGCTGTTTAAATTGAGAACATTTAAAAACACTGTATACATTATTATTTAAAAATGTAGGAATTATATATTATATGCCAGGCTTTTATATATTTTTTAACATATTCACAAGCAGATATTAGAATATCAGTTTAGTTACTTTTGCTACAAGACACAGTTTCATTTGTAATTAATTTTATAATAATAATAATAATAATGCATTTATTTTATTTGGCACTTTTCTCAGACACTACATTCCACGGAGAGAACAAAAATAGAGAGATGAATAAAAAGTAAAACAAAAGCACAGTCAGTATAAACAACAATATAAAATAGTTTAAAAAGATGGGTTTTGAGGGATCGTTTGAAGGAGGAGAGCTGGACTCTTCGATGTCGTTTGGGGGAGTGTTCCAAAGAGTGAGGGCTGCAGCGGAGAAAGCCCAGTCCCCCTAGGTTTGGTGTTTAGTCCTGGTGATGGGGACAAGGAGGTTGGCATCAGCTGACCAGAGATTATGGGTAGGGGTGTGCTGGAGGAGGCGGTCAGGAGGGTGCCATGTTGTTGAGGGCTTTGATAGATTCTTAAGAAGATAGGGGAGCCTGGATGGATGCAAGGCTTGTTTTTATGTCCCGACAGTGGAAAATACTACCACGACCCTCTGGGCATCGTTTATCCATGTAAGCATAACTGGCACTGGGAGTTGTGTCATTCAGGGGAAAAATATTCAAATGGTTTCCACCAGGTTTCGGTCAGACAGAGCAAATCCATAATGAACTCACTGAAGATGGGACCCATGTTGTTAATGGATCTGGTGTTAAACAGTGCCATCCTCAGGTGTGATCGCTTACTGGTTGCAGGATGGTGTTGTGGGGAAGGAACAGTGGCAGGACACAGTCTCTGGCTGGACCCAGGATTTCTCACCTTAGCATTTGTTACACGAGGGATGGCATCTCTGGAGGGAATTAGGCTTGATGGATTTCTGCTGTCCTGCTCTCTTTCCTCTGTATGTTTTCCACCGTAGTAGGCCTAATGTCTTGAGAAAAGCCTTAATTCCACTGCAATTGCAGTTTGCATTTTTTGAAAGCTATGCAGAGATTTAGAGAAGTAGCCTAGCTGGGTACCCACTGTTGTAGTAGTCCAGTTTATCCTTGAAGTTGACATTCTTTTTGAAGAATATAGTAGACAAAACCATTAACTATCAAAAACAATAATTGTTATATTTTAATTGTTTCTTATTTTCCTTTGCATTGAAATACTTCAAGGAAAAGTTTACAAATTGAGCATTGAGGTGACAGAAATCACATGATACAAATTAACTACTCAGAATTAGAATCACATGAACCTCCCAGTCAGAGTGATCACACGACAGGCATTAACTAAGACGCGCGCCCACACACACACACACAGACACACACACACACACACACACACACACACACACACTCACGTACTGTTCCTCATTACATGACAGCTAGCCCTGCAAACGTGAACCTCTTCATAAAACAAACAACACTCAATTGTGTGTGTGTGTGTGTGTGTGTGTGTGTGTATGTGCGCACGCGCTTCTGTCACAGTGCACCTACAGAACAACCTTAAATAAATAATGAGTCCTGTATTCTGTCCAAACGGCTAGCTGACCTTCAGGGCCCAGATGAAAGAAAGTGCATCTCTGTATCTCCATTGGGTTCCTGCCCTTCCCTCTCCCCATCTCCCACCCTCTGCCTCTCCCCCAACCGGGCTCTCCCTCTGCCCTGTTTGGGGAAGATGGAGGGGAAGGCATGCTTGAAAGCCTTCCTGAAGTTGTTGCCCATGAAGGCGTAGACCAGGGGGTTGACAGAGGAGTTGGAGTATGACATGCAGTGGGCCCAGGTCTTCACCTTTAAAACACAAATCAAATCCAACTTTATTCAAAAGTGCATTAACTGTATTAACATGAACATTAATATAAAATGCGGTGATCAATGCTGAATTCCAAATAGAGATCCTAGACACCCTCGGCTTAGATTGTGTAGATCTGAGGATTGGAAATGCATTGTGGTTACGATAGCTGATGTGTGGTGAGCTTTCTGGCACAAAATGACTGCTGTTGCATCACCCCAGTGGGGGCTACACATTGGTATCGATGAGGTGAGTTCTCCTCCAATACAATGTAAAGCTATTTGGGTGTCTAAAAAGCCACTATATCAAAAACAATCAATTATAATTATTGAATATCATAGCTTCATCATCCGCTCTGATTGGCTAAGTGGAAATGTGAAATACCATGTCTGGGAAAGGTTGTGGCTGAAACGTTACCATATTTTCAATCCTTACTACTACTGCTTTTAGGTGTCACTTCCATTTCAACATAGACCAGCTGTCTCTCCATATACTGCATTAGATACCTCAAAACAGTTACTTTCGCAATCCTCTCAGATCTACAGGAGTAGCTATTAGGGGCTAAGGGCTGATTTGGAAGAAATCAGTCACCTTGTAGAGGGCATAGCTGTGGATTTGGGGGCCAAAGGCCTGCAGCAGGATGCAGACCTGGATGGGACCCCAGCATACGGTGAACAGGGCCACCATCACCACCACCATACGGGAGACACGCGCCCGCACCGCCGTTGCCCGCTCAGCTTGTGCCTGCACCTGGAAGAGAGGAGGGGAGGGGAGGGATGGGGGGGATGAAATAGTCCTATCAGCGCAAACTCCATACTAAATTAAGGGGGACTATGCATAAAAAGTGTTGTAATTTCTGAATGGTGAAACCAATATGTACACAAATACTAACAAATAAAGCTGAGAATCTCTACTTTGATTTAAAATCCAAACTTTTGGAGTGTGGAGCCAAAAGTAGAAAAAAATGCTTCACTTATGCATTGGCACTGTATGTGTGCATGTGTGTGTGTCACCTGGTAGTTGCTGTCAGTGGGCTGTACACTGGGCTGGCCCATTCGTTTTAGCATGAAGGCGTAGCAGGCGCTGATGGTTAGCAAGGGGAGGAGATAGACAGCCAGGAAGCTGTAGAGAATGAAGGCTCCCTGGAGGCGGGCAGAAGGGAACACCTCAGTGCAGTAGATCTGGGGGCCGAACCAGGTCCCTGCCTCCAGCCGCTGGTACAGGGCCACAGGGACAGAGAGCAGGAGGGAACCTAGGGATAGACAGATTACATATTGGTTTCACCATTTAGAAATTACAACACTTTTTATACATAGTCCCCCTATTTCAGGGTATCCAAAATTAATGGGACAATTGGCTCGACAGGTGTTGCTGGTAAGTCAGGTGTGTTCCGTCACATCATTTGTACAGGCATAAGAGCTGTCAATGTCTAATATTGATTGTAGGCTTTGTGTTTGCCTTTGGAGTCTGCTATTGGTGTCTGTCAACATAAGGACCAAAGCGGTGTCAATGAAAGTCAAGGAAGTATTTATTAGACTGAAAAAGCAGAAAAAAATATCAGATACATAGCCAAAACCTTAGGCTTGCCAAAATCAAAAGTTTGGAACATCATTAAAAAGAAAGAAAAAAAGCACTGATGAGCTCAGCAATCGCAAACAGGCTGGTAGACTTCTACAGTGGATGACCAAAGAATGCTTACCATAATTAAGAAAAAAACCATAACAACTGTCTCACAGATCAGGAACACTCTCCAGGAGGTAGGTGTGAATATGTCAGAGACTACCATCCACTGAATACGTCCAGCCGAACAACAGAGGCTTCACTGCAAGGTGTAAACCACTAGTTATGAGTATTACCAGAGAAGACACCCAGTCTGGTGGGGTCAATGGGTCGCAGACTTCAGGCAGTTATTGCATGCAAAGGATTGTCGACCAAATACTAAACATGAGTACTTTATTTGGACATTTGATAAATCTGTCAAATTGGGTACCCTGAAACAGGGGGACTATGCATAAAACGTGTTGGAATTTCTGAATGGTGAAAGCAATACGTACAGAAATACTATCAAATAAAAATTCACAATCTATACTTTAACCTCATAGTAATTATTTGACCACCTGTTTTGACGCAAGATACATCAAAAACTTAAGATACGAGTTACGAGATAAGAGTTACGTGAATTACGACTGGGGGGAATGGCACTACTTAATTTCCAACTTTATTTCTGGGCAGCTAATCTGCGCTCTATCCTACATTGGCAGAATATTGACCTTATTGACCCTATACCTGCGTGGCTCCGCATTAAGTCTGCTTCCTGTGCTCCAGCCTCATTGGCAGCTCTCTTGTGCTCTCCTCTCCAGCAGATTTTGTCACATTTTCAGAAGACCCATAATAAATTCATAAAAGAACCAAACTTCATGAATGTTTTTTGTGACAAAGAAGTATGTGCTCCAATCAATCCATAACAGAAAAATAAGAGTTGTAGAAATGATTGGAAACTCAAGACTGCCATTATGGTAAATTTAAAGACAATATAGGGGTTAGTAATCCCACACCTAGCGAAGAGATCACAGGACAACAGATGGTCCTAGAACATTTGGAGAAGGCAGTAAAAGAGGGGTAAAGTCAGAGTGAGGGGTTGACTAGAGGGGAAGAAAACAAAGGATCAAAGCTGCAGAAACAGGATAGAGTAATCAAAAGATAGGGTAAATGAGTGATAAACAAAGTTGTAAACAGCCAGAACAAAAGGCTTTTGAAAACAGCCTGGGCCAATCAAGATTTAAGTAGACAAACTGGCGCCGGGCAGGTGGGAGTAGCCCACCTTGATGACGAAATGTAATTCTTGAATGTTATTGGTGTAGGTAGACAGGAAACAAGGATACGTTGAATGGAGGGTGTTGACCTGTGTGAAGTCTATAAAGACAGGTGACAGAAGTGAAAACATGGTCAATTTTGCAAACTTGAACGGCTTCGTATTCTCTGTGAATAAAGTCTTTGAATGAATCAACAGCTCCGGTTAACGGTATTTTATTTCAAAATAGTATTATTTAAATTCTACGACACCATGACAGACATGTTCTTTACAAGTGTATGTAAACTTCTGACCACAACTGTATGTGTGATAGACGTCATCAATGCCATGCTGATCTTGGTTATATGTTCTGATTGTGTCTGTGTTTGACACTCTGTACAAGGTCACTTCTGTCCCCATAGAGCCTTCTCCAATTGTAGCAGTGTTTGGTGTCTTGCCGGCTGAGTCACCTCTGCCCAAATATTTTTGGGATTTTGTGGCTTTTCTGATTCTTCTGGCAAGACGTTGATCCTAATGAATTGGAAAAATTCCTACCCCCCCACTCACTCTTGCCGGATTGGAGATGTGTTGCACTTAAATTAAAACACAAAATTAAACACACCTTGCGAGGCTCTGAATTCAAGTTCTACACAATTTGGCAGCACTTTGTAGAATACATAGATAGTATCCAACTCATTCCTCCACCTCCCGACTGAAGAATAGTAGGTCTGTAAATTCCTGTCCCTCTCTTCCCCTCTTGACCTTACTGTGACCTCTGATACCTACCTTATTTATTTACTTTTTACCTGAACTCATTTTATACCTGACCACCTTCACCTTCCCCCAACCATTTGTTAACAATGGCCAGTAACTGGAAACAGTGTGCTGGTTTGTGCTGTTATTTGATTTTTATTCAACACTGACATTCTTGGTCACATTCCGGTTGATGGGAGAATAATGTAATGGTTAGTAGCATGACATCATGTCTCCAGTAAATGACACAAGGCCTACAGCTGATTCACCCAAGTGCACCCGTCCAGACTCGATAAACAGCTCTGATGATGAAAGCATTGCATATATTTGTCAGTATATCAATCCCAACTCATCCAAACCTACACTACAATCTAGCAGGAGCCTATGCCACTACACAAAGCGATCGCATATAGGCTTTAGGAGTAGCCTAACCAGTGTGATATTTAGACTACAAGAGCACAAGTTGCTATCAGTATATTATGTTACTTATTGTGTGCAGTATGTCTCTGCTAAATTTTTCTATGACCAACAAACACTCCTGGACATTGGAACAATCTCCACTCAACGCAACTTTGTCCCCCGTTATTGGACCCCACTGTACCGCTGGCCTACCAGCTAGGGCCTATTCCACAGAGGAGATGCTGCCGGCATCAGTGTGGGAACAGAGCTGGGATTCTGACCAGATTAAGATGCCGAGTGAACCGTCCGCCCCTCCTATGTATAGTCCTCGCCAATGTTCAGTCTCTGGATAACAAACTGGATGAACTCAGAAGAAGGATTACTTTCCAGCGGGATATTAAAGCATGCAGTGCCCTCATCTTTACCGAGACCTGGCTTACTACTGCGGTTCCCGACTCCACCATTGTTATTGATGGAAACGGCACATCCTGACGACGCTTTCATTGTGACTGGGAACTTCAATCAGGCTAAACTGAATAGCCTCCTACCAGGTTATCATCAGCACATCTCCTGTCCCACACGAGGCAATAACATTGTCGAACACTGTTACACTCCTTGGCAGAATAGTTACAAGGCACAGATTTGCCCTGCCTTCGGCAAATCTGACCACACCTGTTCTGCTACTGCCAACGCTGTATTGAGCTAACTGAGGACACGCTTCAGGGATGTTTTGATTGTACAGATTGGAGTAAGTTCAAAGCCTCTGCTCACAACAACATCAATGTTTTCACTGACTCTGTCACTGGTTTCATCAAGCATTGCATAGACATCAATGTTCCTACTGTCGCTATATGTTCATTCCCCAACCAAAAACCATGGATTAACAGTAACATTTGTGCCTTACTGAAAGCACAGACCTCCGCATTCAACTCCGGGGACTCAAATGTCTACATGACATCCAGATCTGAGACTCAGAGGAATTACAGGGACAAGATTGAATCTCATTACCAAGGCTTTGACAGGGATTACGGACTATTATGGACTATAAAATGAGACCAAGCAGTTTGGACACTGTCACATCGTTCCCCGACGATTTCATTTTATGCGGTTTGAGGATAGTGATATGACGCTCACCACCAAAGGTCCTGTTACTAGCGAGGTCTGTGTGCTTTCGCTTACTGAGGCTGACGTGCGTAATTTGTTTGAGTGGGTCAACATCAGCAAAGCGACCGGCCCAGATGGTATGATGATGCCATTACCCTCACACTACACATCTCACCTGGACAAGAAGGGCACCTACATGAGAATGCTGTTTATCGACTACAGCTCAGCATTCAAAACCATAGTCTCCTCCAAGCTGGCCACCAAGTTCAAGGTCGTGGATCTCAACACCTCCCTGTGTAATTGGATCCTAGACTTCCTGAGGTTCAGAACCCAGGAGGTGAGGATAGGCAGCATGACCTCCTCCATTCTGACTCTCAACACAGAGGCCCCCCAGGGCTGTGTGCCAGTACCCTGCTGTACTCCCTGTTCACCTACAACTGTGTGGCCATGCACAGCTCCAACACCTTCATAAAGTTTGCTGATGACACCACCGTGGTTGGCCTGATCTCCAACAGCGACGAGTCAGCCTACGGGGATGAGATAAATGTCCTGACTGACTGGTGCTGGGATAATAATCTCTCTCTCAACGTCAGCAAAATGAAGGAGCTGATCGTGGATTTCAGGAAGGAACAGGGGGGAGGGGCACGCCTCCATCCACATCAGAGGGGCTGAGGTGGAGAGAGTCAACAGCTTCAGGTTTCTTGGTGTCCACATCACCAAGGATCTAACATTTTCCTCAGGCAGCTGAGGCCCCAGATCCTGACTAAGTTCTACAGGTGCACTATTGAGAGGATCCTGTTCAGCTGCATCACCACTTGTTATGGAAGCTGCACTGCTCATGATTGAAAAGCCCTGCAGAGAGTGGTGAAAACGGCCCAGTCTTATATTTATGTTTACATTTCTACTTATTTTTTACTGTATTGTTGATGGTGATTGATGTTGTAGAGCTACTCTGCCTTAAGCATTTCATTGCACTGTATACTTGTATATGATGTAATGACAAATAAACTTGAACTTGATATCGAATCAAAGACAAATTAGACTAAATCAGATGGAAGTTTATGCAGTCTATCTGTTGGCAAATTCATACACGCCATGCGTTCAACGTTTTGAATGATAACAACAAGGCACATCGGAAGGGGGGATGCGGCCACAGTTCTCTAAAATATGTATCATTAAAGGCTACAGTAAAATTAGAGTTTTTAAATTAAGAACTTTACTGTACTAGGGGAGGAGTAGGATTGGATTGTGCTCATCATTCGAATTGTACAAGCTATGATACATGATATGATGGACAGAGACGAAAAAGTACAAATGACTCGTTGGGGGCAGTAAAACTGTGAAAATATAATTTGTTTCACTTACATCATTGCACATGGCATGTAAACATTTTGGATTGATTCATGAAAGCTCTCAACGTGAACTCGCAGTGCCAGAGTGGAAAGTTACTGACACAAACTGTTTGCTTTGTGAGTGTGCTTTGTCCATATAGCCAACTGCTGAAATGTGCAGAATGAAGTGAAACATTATATCGCTATTAGCTAATAATATGCAATTTCGTGGACACACATATTCCATGTCTGGCATCATTTTATGAAGTGTTCATGAAGACATGATTTGTTCTAAATTAAGGACATAATTCCAAATTTCTCCGACCAGACCATAATTTGTCCTTTTCCAAATTGAAACAACAACTCATAAGCTACTCTTCACATAATTAATCAGGCGGCAATATTTGTAAATACACTACAACACACTGTAAGTATATCCATTATGCTCAACGATGACTCCAGACGGTTGTTTTGCCAAGGTGAATGAGCTGAAATAAAACCCACTAGTGCCGTCGTGGTACTCCTGCGTCACACCACCAGCCAACTTCTAAACTCAGGCCTACTGTATGAGTACAGGGTATACAAAGCTGACCTGAGATAAATGTTACAGACTTGTGTTTATTTCTTACATTAAACGTGTGTGTGTGTGTGTGTGTGTGTGTGTGTGTGTGTGTGTGTGTGTGTACCTATCCAGATGGATATGGAGACAGTCATGGCCATGCGTGGGGTGCGGTGCCGTAGAGACTGCAGAGGGTAGACGGTCACATAGCAGCGGTCCACACTCATGGCTGACAGAGTGATACAGGTTGCCTGAGCTGTCACCTGCAACACACACATGCAAACCTGAGATTCTGCTGCTTTTCATTGTGTGTGAGTGTCTGTGTGTGTGTGTGTGTGTGTGTGTGTGTGTGTGTGTGTGTGTCTCATGTAAGTGATTTACAAAGACTGAAGATGGGGTCTCACACAGTATTTGTTAACCTGTGTTTGCATTTGCTCTTCAAATACTGCAGACTCAGATACTAGTCTCAATGACGTTTTCAAGTAGTTGACTTGGTGTGTGTGTGTGTGTGTGTGTGTGTGTGTGTGTGTGTGTGTGTGTGTGTGTGTGTGTCTGTCTCTCACCTGTTGAAAGTAGCTAACCATTTTGCACATGAAGTCCCCAAATATCCAGCTTGGCAGTGGATAGAGTGTAGCAGTGAAGGGCACACAGCACACCAGGAACAGAATGTCAGTGGTGGCCAGATTCACTGGAGAACACAGAAACCCACATCAGAATGTCGGAGCACCTACATCTAGTCACACTACCAGCCAACACACAATGACTGAAACTGTACGATAACAAGTGAGTGACAGTGTTGATGTACCGCTTGTATGTATACGTTTTTGACAGTATTGATGGAGTAGTTACAGTACATTTTGTACTGTGTTGACAGCCCTGATGTAGTATGATATTATGTGTTTAAATCAGTGGCAAACACTGTTTTTGAAGCAGTGTGTACTTGTAGGTAGAAGCTGGTAGCAGTACCTATGTAGAAGCTAGGGTTAGGGTTATGGTTAGGTTAGGGTTAGGGTTAGGTTAGAGATTGTAGCTGTACCTATATAGAAGTTAGTGACTGTCTTCATCTGCTGGTGCTTGGTGACCACATGGATCACAAGCGAGTTCCCCACCAGTCCCACCAGCATGATCAGCCCAAAGAACATGGGCACCAGCCAGGCATCCACCAGCACTGGTGGTCCCTGCACCTCCAGAGGCGCTGACTCGTTACTACATGCAGGACCATCCACCACATGACTACAATCTGGAGCTCTGCTGGGGTCCACTGAGCTCTCCACGGGGCTCTCCATCATCCTGCTCCAACAGAACCTGGTCCAGTGCTGTAACACAGGCAGAAACACAGCTCAACAAACATTCTGTGTCACAGCGCCTCTCCACTTGCTAGATGTCTCAATGATCTTTATATATGATTCATCTGTAAGTGTCTTGTCTCTTGGTGTCTTGACTGTGTATGACTCTTTTATTTAAATTTATTGTAGCATTGTCTTTGTGTTACTCTTGTCTATAACTTGTATATAATTGTTGTATCATGTGTTTTATGTTATGTGTGGACCCCAGGAAGAGTAGCTTCTGCAGCAGCTAAACATAAACAGTAAACAGAGATATGTATACATGCCATAACGTGGTCAACTGCTATAACACATCAAACACATCCATTCCTCTTAACACATAAAATGTGGTCCCTCTGCAACATGCAACCTGGTCATCTGAAACCAATTCAGGGTTCAAAGAGAGATTCTTTGGTAATGTGAGTTGGATTGGTGTGTTTTCAATGTGTTTTAAGATGAATGAATGAATTGTCTATGACAATGATGACTCAACAAAATATGTCTATTAAGTATTTCAGTAAGGGAACTAAATATCCCAAAACAGTCTTGGGGAATCAAACACAGTCAAGGTAAGAGGAAAAATCAAGTTAGGTTGGTAATATGGTAAATTTCCGTAATGTACAAAAATATGCTTGCATGTCAAAGAATGTGTTACATAATCATAAGGATGCCAAAGAATGTACTACATAAATCATAAGGTGAGTGTAGATCCTGTGATAGAAAAATGAATGTTAGATGATTAGTACCTAATAGATTGTAGGAAAAGTTAACTTAGACTACTGTATTTTCACTGAACTGTTATACTGCTGTAATTTTCCATTATATGCGGAAACATGCTGAATGCAAGAGTTGTGGGCAAAAGATGGTCTTTGAAGTGCTTACTGTCCGACACCAACAAGATACTGTCCAAGATTCAAGATTCAAAGTGTTTATTATCATATGCACAGTAGAAAATATTGTAACGAACGGCGGGGTAGAGTAGCTTGCCTTAAGCGGGTATCGAACTCGCAACCTTCCGCTTACAAACCGGCCGCGCTAGCCACAACACCAAGAGAGTTAACTCACTTGGCGGAGCTGCTAACGGGCCTTACACAGGGTCGTTACACTATCCCCTCCGTTCGGGAGAGCGTGCCCTCACGCTTCACTATACAAGTCTCTCACGTGGACACGCCTCTCCGATGGCCTCACGGGCGCCATCCCACTTCTGACACCAATGTAACGAACGGCGGGGTAGAGCAGCTTGCCTTAAGCGGGTATCGAACTCGCAACCTTCCGCTTACAAACCGGCCGCGCTAGCCACAACACCAAGAGAGTTAACTCCCTTGGCGGAGCTGCTAACGGGCCTTACACAGGGTCGTTACAATATGTTTCCCTGTACAATGAAATTCTTGCTTTGCTGTCCGCAGAATGCCAACCCATGTAAAATGTACAATACTAAAAAAATATACAATATATACTAAACAAAATGTACAAGATAACAAAATTTAAGGCAGCATGTGATAATAAAAAAGCAACAATAATAATGTAACGACCCTGTGTAAGGCCCGTTAGCAGCTCCGCCAAGTGAGTTAGCTCTCTTGGTGTTGTGGCTAGCGCAGCCGGTTTGTAAGCGGAAGGTTGCGAGTTCGATACCCGCTTAAGGCAAGCTGCTCTGCCCCGCCGTTCGCTACAATAATAATAAAACAGTGCATGTGCAAACTGAAAATGTAACAGTCAACTATGTCAAATATGGTCAAACAGTCAAATATGGTGTGCTGAGGGGCAAACGGTCAAACAGTCAAATATGGTGTGCTGAGGGGCAAACGGGAGGATGCTTCGCGAACCACCTCGGCTTTGTTACTTGTAATAAAAGTCTCTGAAGAAACCATCAGCCCTAGTCTTTGGCATTTTATTTCAAAACTATATTAGCATATAATTCCACGACAGTAACAGAATCAAAAACCATCATCAAACACATGAAACTACAATACTACTGTAGCTATCTAGCTACTGTAGCCTAGTTAACTTGCCAAACCTTTCCACCGCTACTAGCCAGTCACAGCTAGCAACTTAGGCTTTCAATGCAAGGCGAACTAACTACTAGCTACAGTCCTGAAAAGAACAATGTTATCTTTCTGATGTATTCGGGCGCTTATTTTAAATAAGGAGACCAACCGCTGTTTTTTTTAGACAGGTAGTCTATGGGAGGGCAGGACAAAACCCATATGGATTAGTAACTTTTCGATTTTGTTTTTTCAGAATGAAGGTGAAGAAACAAGTGTGTAGAAACATTTTGTGCGGCCATTTGATGATTAAAAGTAGTTGTGATGGCTTAAATACACTTTATTTGGCTTTGTCCTAGCCTGCCTAACCTCCCGCTCTAGTCTTAGACATGCATTACTAGGGGAACGGTGTGAGAAAGACGCGAACCTAGCAACAACACCTGCTAATCTAGGACTGCGTGGTAATTGGTCAGAAATGTATCCCCACGTGGAACTGGCGCCATCTTCCCCCTTTCTCGCAAAACCAAAAGTACAATAAGGGAGTGGCTTATCTCTAGTATATACAATCTCTGGTTAAACCAAAAACGTTTGTGTGAAGGTTCCTTTGCAGCTGTAGGCTACTATCTACTAACCAGCTGGCCAACACACAACAAATTGCGGGGATACAGAACTTATTACAACCTAATGATAAATCAATAAAAGCGCCTCAAAATATACAATTTCGAATACAACTCTAAAAAATAGATTCTATTTTTAGCCATCCAGCACACTGGCTCCTAGCTAGCTAACTGTAGGGTAGTATTCTAGTTTCATGCCTTTGATGATTATTTTTTTTATTGTATGGTTGCTAATAAAATGTTCAAATTTCCCTGAGATTGTTAAAGCATAAAGTTAACTGAAATTGCTCAAAGAATAAAAATTAATTGTCAATTCTTATTTGGTTTGCATCAAAGGTCTACAAATAGCTTAGAAACCATTTTAAGGTTTATAAACGCTGAATAGTTTAGATTAGGTAGGGGAGAGTGGGGTAAAGTGAGACATTGTTTACATTTGCTCCCCTCTAAGCGAGCTAAAATGATATATCAGGAAAATTTACACATTTCCCATTAATTCAGGATGTTTCCTAGCAATGGAAATTATCAGAATGTATTCAGGAAGAAGGGCAGTGAGAATATGATTGTTTAAAAAAAAAAAAAAAAGTGGTCTTGTGTCTCACTTTACCCCAGCTTAGGGGTAAACTGAGACAGACCAGAGAAATCAAGGGGGTAAAGTGAACCAGCTGGGGATAAACTGATCCACTTACTTTTTCCACTCTGAAACTACCATAACAACACATGTTGTAACAGTTAGAATCCTGACAGCTAGCTTGACAACCACACATTCCAGAACTAATGTCGGACTAGTAACAGAATCATGGGGATTGGTCAATTAAGCACTTTTTTTTTTCTAAACACTTGAAAGTAACTCTGAACAAAATCAAATACAACATAATATAATTCAAAATGTTTTAATTAACATTCAAATGACAGAGCTTTTGTACTGTAAAGACGCCTGTTTCATCCACATTGTAAATCATGTGTGGAGGGAATGTATGCCTGTTAAAGATGAGAGGCAAGGGAAGAACCTTATCAGAATCAAAACCAAATCTTACAGGTAAAGCCTCCATAAAACATTTGCAACGAAATAATTAATTCTGTCACCTGTCCATCACTACAGCCAGATTGTCAAAGAACTCCCCGACTGTAGTTTTATTGAAGGCTGTAGCCCTTCCCAGGGATGTTGCCTCTGGAGTTCGTTCAGAGAGATGGCGACGTGCTAGGAATCTGCCAAACCAATCTTCACCTAGAGTAGACAACTCATTATTATAAGATTTAGCTTTGTGGCAAGATCAGTTGGCCTTAGTTAACCTACAGAATCATGTGATCTCTGTTAGAAATTATTTTTATAAAAACAGTTTATTATTGCTATAATAAAAATACATTACTGCAGTGTGCTAAATTTACTAATGTGATGGCCTGTTGATAAATGAGTGATGGATCAAGCATTAGTCCCATAGTACGTTGAATTAATACATGGAGAGGTTAAGCCAGGTCATCAAGAAAGATGTTGCAACACACGCTTACACAAAGAGCTATAGTGGAATAGTACCAGGCTAGGGAGGACATACCAGAGTAGGTATCTTATCTCTTACAGGGTGCTGACTCCGCAGCTGGGATGAATGGTGTGACCAGCCCGTGAACAACAAGGGATGCCAAGTCTAAACCATGGTTCCTCCCCAACCAAATAGCCAATCATAATCATTTTGTATTCTGTAAATACTTTGTTTGACTGTTTGAATGCATCCATTTTTGGAAGGTTGGTTACAGATTAACAGCTTGCTGACTGTGATTTTCTTCGCCAAAAGTGGTCCTTGTACAAGCCTAGAATTCTGACATATAAATAAATAGCTAAAAGTAAGAAGTAGTTTGTCTTCTCCTTCAAATAAAGAACACGTTTTCTCACATCTCTTGCACACCCTAGCCTACCTGCACATTGTGTCTTTGTCCAATTGGCAGGGACAGGGATATTGTTTTTCTTTGCGTATTCAAATGCCAGTTGACGGCACTTAACTGGAAGAAGGCCATGGAACTGTTCAGCTAGTTGTTTTAAGTGTTTGGCAAGCTCCTCCTCCATCTCATCTGTGAATATTCTCTTTGCCTCAGCTACTGCACCCCAGGCTACTGATTTTACTTCCCCTTTGTCTTTTTTCTTTAAGAATCTTAGGAGGCTTGACTTGTCAATATTTCTATCCCTTGCAGCTGCTCTTAGAGACTTCTTTCCTTCCTTGACCTCAGCGGCTGCACTCTCCATCTCCTCGAGGGGTGTTTTGCCCCAGGTTGTCTTCCTGGTGTATTGCCTTGGCATGATGGCTTTTCTACAATGTTTCTGACATTAAAAATAAAACATATGTAATGTAATATTACATTAAAATATGTTTAAGACTAAACTTAACTTGTGCCTGTAATGAGGTTGGGGCCTGTGTCAAATGGAGGACACCTAATATCTGCGGTGAGTCTTCTCTTTGAGTTGAAGAATATCAATGTGTGGCAGGGATGGCAGATTCAAACCTGTGTAGAAAACAAGTCATGACAAACAAAACATGACAAGACTTAAATATTGTAGTAGTACTGTAAATTCACAAGAGTAACAGCACACAGATGTATCAGCAAGATTGCTTTGAGATGTATTACATGTACTCTATCTGAAATAAGGGCCAAATCTGAACTTGAGAATTGTATTAGCAACTCAGATTTAAGAGCAAAATGTCCATTGATATACATTAAACAGATATTTTGAGTGGCAAATGAAGTTAAGCTGTCTCACGTTACCCCACAGCATTTGTCTCACTTTACCCCACCGCCACTATTTTAGAAAAAACGACCTGTCTTAGCAATTCAGGCTAATCTTCAGCTAGCATCATCACATGGTTTTATATGTTGGTAGTTCATCAACATGTATGATATAAGTTTTTCTACCTGAATCAATTTGCTTTGGCACAACAGTTGATTAAGTTGACAGCAAGAAAATTTACTTTTACATGCAAAAAAAATATTTTTGTGAAAAAAACATGCTTACCACAGCACCATGAGGTCCTCTCCTTCATGGCCAAGTGGAAATGGGAGGGGCTTGAAAACATAATGGTCACATGACCACAAATGTGTTCCGTTGCCTAGATACAGGGGGTGTCTCACATTGCCCGATGTCTCACATTACCTCACTTTCCCCTACTGCAAAATTATTCATAGTGATTAATATACACTATTTGTAATACAAGAGAAACACTTGGGTAAGTAAGTTATTTATTTTAGTAAGTTTATTAGCAAATCATTAATTAAACCCCAAGTTTATCTAAACATCCATGAACATTGTTTAATGTTGTGAAAATATTTTTAAGCAGTTAGAATTTTTTTTTTTAACAAGCAATCTGTAAGTCATTTGCAAATACTTTTGAATATAGTTACTAATAGTTCACTAAGCATTTAATAATGATTCTTACTGTTGGAATAATTATTTGGTAATAGTCAGATCATTATTTATGAATGGTTTATAAATTGCTTATAAATTAACAGTATTATAAAGTGTTACCTTATTTTCAGTGGAGTATCTCTTTAAACACAGAGACCCCATCTACTAGGTGGTTTGTAACTAATGCTTAGAACTTGGTCCTCCTCGAACAAACAGGACCTGATCCACTCTGGAACCTGGTCAATTCTATCTACTTATGTACCGTATATCCCTTTTCCCACATCATTGCATGGGTATGGCTTAGATTTATAGTGGATAAAGGGTTACAACATTGTCTAGCACAAACAAAATGTATCCAATTGTAATAAACATAGCTTGATCAATTCAAATATCATAGAACCTGGACAGTATATATAGTTTGCTGTAATAATTTCATATTCATTCAGATTTATCATGCAATAAAGATGCATTTGTTATAGACGAGACACATTTCTATTTTCCATCCTTTTTACAAAGTGAAATGTAGCTTTGATTAAATTGAGTGTATACATTTTCAATATGTTTTGTCTCAACTCACCTGGTGAAACAAAGGATCAGAGACTGTAAACAAGTTATATCTTTTGTCTGCACTTACAATCTTTTGGCATCAAATGATAATGGTTGCGTTCACCTGTACGAAGTATGTTTTCTATCCCTCCCGTTGCAGTCGTCTTGAATCAACTCCAATGCTGATGGTGAGTCTGTGGTTAGCTTCCATGCAGGTGAGGTGCTTGATCTGTGGTGTATGTTATGTCCACTCCTACACCAAGCTCATTCTGTAAATGATCCGCTCTCAGTTCAAAGCTACCCCATTGGGCCACGCTGCACACTGACTTCAGAGAGACAGAGGGATGGAGTGAGAGAGGGGGATAGAGTGAAATGGAGGGAGGGAGGTGATCATGGAGAGAGAGGAGAGGGAAAATGGTTGCCTGCAGAAGTCATTATGTGGGTTTGATAGAGTGAGGTTTTGTGTGTGTGTGTGTGTGTGTGTGTGTGCGCGCAAGTCTGTGTCTGTCTGTCTACAGAGAGAGATTCTGACAGTGGCCTCTATAATTACCTTGGACCTTTTGAAATGGCTGTCGATTGCTAAAATGAGAGACAGGGAATTTTCAGTCAAAACAGCACCATGGCATCTGATCAACTACATGTTACAACTTGATTCTGTCAGGATTTGACATTGTGTGGACATGGATTTAAAATAAAGTGTGTTTGTGGGTAGTGAGAGGCTGCATTTTGTATGTTGAGATCCTGTGAAAACGGCTGGGAACAAACCCAGACTGTTAGCCAAATCAGTGTCGATCAGTAAAACATACAGGACTCTATTTTAACAACACAAATGTAATTGTTGGTGTGACGCTATCACTCAAGGCAGCGTTTCAGAAATAATTTGGCTAGTTTCTTGGGGGTAGCCGGCGGTAGCAAAAAAAAAGGCTGGTTTTAGATAAAGAAATTAATGAAGTGTGTGTGGAGGACTTGATCACTTAGTGACCAATCAAAACAGACTCCATAGCAAAATAGCGCATATGAGGAGCTCAGCTGTGTATTTATGGTGCTTGATGTGTTTTCCTCAACTCAGATTAACGACAGGAGGACAGGATCGGTCTCTAAGTCCGGTGAGTTGTCGGTTAGTTTATCAAATACAGTAGGCCTATCACATAATTGCAATGACAATGACATTATTCGCCAAAAGTTCTCTAGACGTGATACTGTTTCAGGACACGTATATCTTAAGCAAAAGGCATTGCATTGCATTTGCAATAATGAACATTACATCCTTGCAAGATTGAGCAGATAATGTTTTCACATAGGCTAACTCAGAATTTGTTGCTAGAGGATTAATAAACAAAGTAGGCTTAATTGAACATCCTATATATGCCATTTAGCTGATCCTATGAGATTATAGGCCTACTTTTAAAATGAACAATGTAATTTGATATGCCACTGCTGTCAAATGTGCTGTGAGAACCGACTTAGTTTATGCACCACTGTCAAAATGTCTGTCGTGAGCAGCTGCGTTTGCAATAAGAAGTGGGTCTTAAATGTCCCTGCTTGCAATGCCTGAAACTTCATTTTGGCACTTTGGCTTGTTTTTAAGGACACAACTCAAATAATGCCATTCCCACCGCAGGCCAAGTCAGCTGATGTGAGACTGGTAAATTGATTAGAATACACTACAGTATCAAATATTACAATTTGATATTGCCAACACGCTTGTGTTTGTGTATTGCCAACAGTATTGTTGTTTTGCGCCAATCTTTTTATCTTTTAAAGTGGCAAACAATTAAATCCCTAGATTAACTGAAGTGAAACGGAATTGAACCAAACTCTCCTGAGTGAAACTCTTCCACACTGTGGGATGAAGACAAGGTACTGGGGGAGTATGATGGGCCAAATGTTTAGGGTCACAGTGACAGAACAAAGTGGCCTCTTAGGCAAGGAACAGCAGGCTTTTAACTGACAGCGTCACTATAGCGTTTAGTACAAAAAACTAAATGGACGTCAAGCAATCCCACAGGCACAGGGTGACATTTGCGGTCACACAGCCAACCCCCCCATTAACTCCCGCTGGGGAGGAGATGAGAGAACACAAAGGATTCCCTCAAAACACAGATTAAAAACAATTATTGTGGACATTCTCATCATCTTAGTTTTTATTAACGGCAAAGTGCAGCAGCCTTATGGCTGTTACTGTATGTCAAATCTAATACTTCAGCATATAATCTTTCTTACATGCATGATAGGATGCCTCTTTGTAGAGATGATCCTTACCAAAATACATTCTGGTCTGTTTTCTATGACCATGAAAAAAGGTGAAAAGCGTGCATGTTTTTTTGTTTTTTTTACAATCATTTCTGTGCCTTTGATTGTGATACCAGTGTCTGTGGGTGTGCATTTGTAATATTACTGTTTGTGTTTGAGAGTGCACTTGATGGTAGCAGGTGTTTGTATGTTTAAGCAGGTGTGTGTGTGTGTGTGTGTGTGTGTGTGTGTGCGTGTGCGTGCGTGCGTGCGTGTGTGTGTGTGTTTATTTGGGGGGCGTGAAGGCAGTGTAGTAGATATCGTTCCGGGAGATGAGTGGGGGCGAGCAGCGCAGGGAGGTGTCGTTGACGGAGCGTTTGAGGCTGATGGTGCGCAGGGTCCTGGGCAAGGCTCCCTGGTCCCTCTGGGAGCTGCGAGGCCCAGCCGACGTCCACAGGATCCCACAGAACAGCCTCCTCTGGAGGTCCCGCAGGTCCTCGAAGTATCTCACACTTGTCACCCCTAAGATACATACAACTGAGTCAGATGTGAGACATGATGGGAAAAATCTACTTGTATAGATTTGAAAATAATTAATAGGTACAACTGATATCAAGCAAAAAGCAATAGGTGAAAGTTCAACCTAGCCCACCTATAGACCTTTTTTGATATGTCTATTTGATGATGAGGACAGTAGTTTACTTGAAACAGACAGTGATGGGAATTCCACATACAGTATATTCAGAGAGCCCTAATCATGTCTTACCAGGTTCCATTGACATCCTTTGTGGTGATAACTTCTTCCAAGGCACACCTGGTCTCTGGTCAGTCCATTCACGCACACCCAGAATATCTGGACAGAGTTCCCCCCGATGAAGCCGGTCTCTGATGGAGGAGAGGGAATCACAGCACCGCACCTTCTCCCTTGCTGCCAGATACGGCAGGAAGAACCAATCAGGCGGCGCCAAGCTGGCGCACTCTTTTCCTGATTGGCTGGCCTTAGCAGGGGCAGGGGTGGTAGCAGGGGTGAGGCCTGGAGTACGGAGGGTGGGGGTGGAAGCAGGGGCGGGAGCAGGGGTAGGGGTGGAGGTGGGATGGGGCATGCTCTGTCGCTGGTGGTGCCCCCTCCTGCATTGGGTGTCAGACAGTCTCTGGATACAGTCAGGGAGGAGGGCTCTGTAGCGTGTGGTGCCTGGGACTATGGAGGCGTTCCCCAGGATCACAGGGAGGGGAGGGAGGAGGGACGGGAGGAAGCCTCTCTGGAAGATACCACTTGGGGGTGTCTTCTTCACAGGTAGGTGGGTTAGCAGTTCTGAAATCTATAAGATTGGGAAACAAAATGAAGGCCAAATTTAAAATGCTAAAATGCTGGTGCCAGTTTGGAGCTTGTGTGAGTTTATGTATTCATCCAATCATTTATTTACGTTTCTATTAATTTGTCTATTCATCTGTCCTATCTATTTATTCTTTCTATCCAGGGCAGTCTCATCAAGATAGCCCCAGTAAGTGTGCTTTCTGTGTTTGCAAAGCACAGAGGGAACTCTATTAATTGACAGTGTTAACAAAAAAAACATGTACTTCTTTAATGAGGAATTTCTTACTACCTTAAATCCATACGAATCTCTGCGGTTGCCATCTCTCTTCCTCCTTTGATTACCCATTGTTCAACGTGCTTGAGGGGTACACAAGTGTTGAAAGGTCATCTTGGAAATGATTTTAGAATTGCGTGAGAAAAATACTGCATTAAACAGTGCATTTCAGACACTGACAGTGGAGGGAGAGATTAAGGTGAGACTCACTCATTGCGGTTCTTGATATGTGCGACATTCATGATCTGAAAGCTATGATTTGCTGCAGCACCGTGAGCTCCGCTTTTAATTTAATGTTTCATTTAACCTTAAATTACCAGGTTAGTCTCATTGACCTGGCCAATATAGCAGCACACATTTAGATCATAAAACACTACAGTTTAAAACATACATTTAAATGTACAATACACAATGAGCAGCAAAAAGGTTTGGGCAAAAGAGGTACTGTACAACTACAGTAGGGATCAAAACATTTACAGCCTCCCACACACACACTTCATTTTCCATCATACTGTTTACCCTAGCTTTAAACTCATTTAAAGGGACGAGCTCCTGTAATTTCAGGACTTTTTGAAGCTGATTCCAAGTGGAGGGGGCAGAGAACTGGAATGCTTTTTTCCCTAGCTCTGTATCGGATTTAGGCACAGTCAACAGAACAGTCATGTGGGCGCAGGCAATAGGACAATATATTTACACAAGTAAAATGGATTCATGTACCAATGATTTAATCTCTGAAGAACTAAGGAAGGCCAGCCCACTCTCATTTAGAGGGTACAGTGATGAGTGAGGGCTTTGGAGTCAGTAGCAAACCTCAGCACCCCATGGTACACAGTGTCCAGCAAAAAAAGAATCCTTCTTCTAGCATTGTGACTGCCAATGGCCCCTGGTCTGAGCATTGATTACTTTATCTTATGATGACTGATGGATAGATGATTCACTTACTTAAACAAATGCATTTGTTGTAAGTCGCTTTGGGTAAAGTTGTCTGCTAAATGCCATAAATGTAAATGTAAATGTAATGATGCCACAGGGGCATACATGTACACGATGCCCCACTGAAACCCAAAATCCTTACTCCTGTCTCACACGAAAATGACTAACTTTATTCTGTAATACATAGGTTGCATTATCAAAGCTGACTAGCGCTTATTCATGTAAAATTATGCTTCAGACATTTCCCCCCGCTGTTCTGCGCTGTCATGTGTTGGTTGCTGCATAGGGCCTATGAGAGAATGTATGATGACGGTATGAGAGTAGATTCAAGAGAAAAAGAGCTGGTCCCATTGCTTGGTCCTCATTAAGATAACCTGATATTTCACCTATTTTCACTCTTGATCTCTGTAATTCATAAGCTGCTATATTAAACTTGATTTTGCCAATCTTTCTGGCAAGCTGATAAGGCAAACCATCACAAACCATTCTCTCTCTCATTTTTATTTTAGTGATTATATGGAGGGAACACCAGTAATGCCAGCACTGTCAGCGAAATTAAGTTTCAATTTCCAAACAACAACATCCTCCCTAATAATAATATAAACCCCCGAAATGGATTTGCAGTGTCGGACATTAGCTGTTGTGTTTCTGCATGCGCACACGATTCGAAGACGCAGCGACCAGAAAAAAAGGCGAATCCACTTCCCTAAAACACCCCTGGCAGTAACATGTTTTATGCAAACTGAGTGTCAGGTAGAACACATTTCATTTCATTTTAGAAAGCACCTTTTCTGTGTCCTTAAATTAAATATTTCTTTCCAGGGATCTCATTCCCTGATCGCTACCGATTAAACAGTCATTACAACCATTAGGAAGCTTTTAGAAAGCTTGAATGTTACATACTGGACCTTTAAGTGCTAATCACTTCAGACTAACAGTTACTATGCTTGTTGTCTAAGAGCTGAAACAGTGCCCCTATGGTTTAAGTAGGTCATTACCTGAATGAGGAGTCCTCGTTGGAGCAGAGGTGAACAGCGGCCAACTGGAGCACTGGCCATGCAGCCAGTAAGTCATGTGTCTCCTTTATGATGTCATAGTATAATGAACTGATGATGCATTGCCTGTATTGATACAACTCCTTCAACCCTCACTTCACAAACACACACTTGCAGCAAATTCTACCACTGTGCAAGCATTTTTCTCTCTACCGGCTACCATGTCTTTTTGACACACTATATTGTCTTCGAGACACTGCTGCTATTGTATTATTGTATTACTGTGTTACTATTGTATTGTGCCACCTGTGTTGTGTTCTACTGTATTTACAAAGAGGAGCGCTTGTGAGTAAGAATGTTACATTACATTATCCTGTCATACACTCCCCTGTATCCCAGTACATATACATACACTTGAACTACTTCCCCTGAGAAGACTTCAGACAAGTCATAATGACCTGCTTTACAAAGCATCCAGCTACATCCCTTCTCATTTCTACAGATAGGAGAGCACTGTGGATAGTAGAGAGAAGTCACAAAATATGAGTTTTACGATTTATTCTAGATTCACACCAACTGTACAGACATATTGCACTGGCTACAAATCAGAAGTATTAACAGCATAGTGCCAAAAGAAACATTTATTGTGGTTCTGGCATTGAGCAAAATAAAAAGAAATCAACATAAACCTCATGTTAGGAATATGTTATTTTGTGCGTTATATTTCGGTTCAAGGGAGTCTTACATTCTTAATATATACACATACATATACTCTGCATTTTAAACAACCAAACAAAATAAGAATTGGATTTACAAACTGCAAAATCAAAGATACTCGGGAACTCTTCAACATCTGCATACTGTGGATGGATGACATCTCTTGCTTTGCTGCATGAGGGGGCATGGCCTACACTATTGTTATCCTGATAGTTTTATGGATAATTATTGGGTTATCATGTAAAAAATCCATTCCATAATGCTTGTGAAGAAGACTTGGGGACAAGCCAAGCGATCCATGGCTCTATGGGTGACTCTATACAACCCACTGTAGCTCACCAAGTCTTCAGAGGTACATATGTACCCAGCTGCATCAATCAGGGGGGAGTTTCCCAAAAGCTGAAGAGTACTAAGATCATCTTTGGGTCTACTGCCTACAATGGACTTCAGTTGATGTAAAGCTTTGTTGCTTTACATCAGCTGAATCTCACCTGCAATATGTGTCTTTGAATTCTCAGCGCTGAGTCTCAGGCTAAGGCAGGGAGAGATTTCATTTCAGGGTCAGTCTATGGGCTCACAGGTGAAGACAGGTCATTTAGCTACAATGATCGACTGATCAGTACCCTTTACTTAAAATGTACTTGCTGTTAAATGGTACGAGAGCCTTATTGGAGAGTCATCCCGTTCTTGGATCAGATGCACGGTGAATGATGAGTTGCACCCTCACCCTAACTCCAGCCAGAGCTCTGTTCCTACTCTTACCAATATCATCATCATCCAAAGCCGATAGCAAGTTCAGCTCTTCACTGCAGGTGTGAGTGTGTTTTACGCCAGTGGGGTGCTACACTAAAACACATTTCAGATTTCTAGACAGACTTGGTGAAAGCTCTAATACTAGGCATGGCTCGGAGAGAGGTGGCCGGAATCCATGAGCTCAGGTGAGAAACATGGAAGGGGTTTTAGGTCACGTACAGACAGAGATGAAGGATATCAACACTACTTTCTAAGAGGTGACTGCGTAGTGGAGGTGCGGCACCATATACTACAGTCTGTCAAAAGCAGAAACCTCTCCAGCCCTGTTAGGGTAGCACAGCACTTCAGACCACAAGCATACATATAGCAAGATGTGTGTGTGTTGTGGGGAGAAACAGTAGTAGCAGTAGCACAGGCACATCTACGTCCCAGAGAATTCCACATGTTTGACTCCTTCACTCACACTCTCAGTCCTTTATTTGCAGGCCTCCAGGTAGAGACAGAGAGAGACAGAGAGAGAGAGAGAGGGAGAGAGAGAGAGAGAGAGAGAGAGAGAGAGAGAGAGAGAGAGAGAGAGAGAGAGAGAGAGAGACACAGAGAGAGTGTGAGTATTGATATAGGGAGGCCCTGTGAGGCTCAAATGTTGAAGCTCTCTCCACAGCCACACGTGCCTTTGATGTTGGGGTTGTTGAAGACAAACTCACTGGAGAGTTTCGAATCTACAAAGTCCATTTCTGTCCCCAACAGAGTCAGCTGGGCTTTCTTCTCGATAAACACTCTTACACCTACAGGGGATAAGCAACAGACACATTACATTACGTATAAAAGTCATGTTAAATTGTACTTAACAAGGTTATAGTACATATGTGAGGATGTTAATGATGTCACTCCTCGCACATTTAAGTAGTGTTCACTGCTGCACAAGTTCATCTGACATTACTGCAACGTTGGCGACGTCATGCTCACCATCCTGCAGCACTTCCTCATCTGCCTTCTCCTTCACCTTTGTGTAGTCCAGTGTGTAGGTTAGTCCGTTACAGCCCCGCGTCCTCACCCCCACCTTCATACCGATCTGTGCAGAGAGCAGACATTGCATCAGACCTCTGAAATAAGGGTTTACGGCTGATTGGAGAAGTACCCTCCGATCAGAAGTACGGCTGATTGGAGGGTACTCTGGCACCCTCTTTCCTTTGAAAAGGTTTGCTCACTGAACCACCATAACAGAGGCTGAGACATCTAGGCTAGAAGTAGGAAGTTAAGGGATGGTTGATTACTCACATATTCAGGCTTGTCCTGCAGCAGAGTCCTTATTTTGTTCACAGCCGATGGAGTCTGAGGGGGACATGTAGGAGAGAAGGGATTCATGGTTAATACAACTGAAACAAAACTGAAGCTACTCACATCTCTTAGATATCTTTGTTACTAGGTAAGAAGAATCATTATCTGTGTGTCTTGCCCTGTCTCTCTCCAGGGTTGAAACAAATTTGATAAACCCCTCCCACAAATTCTGTCAATACAGACTTGGCTGCCCTGCTACTTTTGAGGGGAAACAGTCAGTGTCAACTTTGTGGCCTCACATTTGACAACGTAAACAACTTAAACTATTAAAAAAACAATTTAGCCCAATCAAACCACATAGGGTTCATTATGTTGTCCTTGCAGCATTAGGCAGCTCAGATAACAATGGCACTGTTTACCTCAGAGAGGAGGCTTTTCCTGTGTGCCAGATGGCATCTCTGCCCTCACCCTAAACAAGTCTAACTGATAAGGCCTGGCACATGATGGGCAGTACGTAGTGTTCTTGGATAAGAGTTGGCTTACCACCTGGTCAGGCAAGGAAAAGTAACACAGCATAAATCTGGGAAACTTAAGTGAGAGTTACCACCATCTGCTGAGGACCTAATCCCTTAAAACCTGGTCAACTCTCTATTCCCTGTGTGTGTGTGTGTGTGTGTGTGTGTGTGTGTGTAAACTGAAACTGCATAGGACATTTCAAAATGCTTTCATTCACCTTCCATGACCAGCAAAATTACATCAATTTGGGCATGTGGCATTGTACCACAGTTTGGGCATGTGGCATTGTACTTCTAATACGTGTGGTGTTAGAAATTATTTTTATAAAAACAGTTGCATTATAATGCTCAATAGCAGACAAGTAAATAAAGCTATTCAGTTCTTTATTTAGGGTGATTAAAATAATTGTATTTGATATTCCATGTGCAAATCAATTGAATTAATATGTTTTTTAATCATCTGATTCAGGGAACATTTGATTGAGAAGTGTTGGAAATCATTATTATAAAAAACTGTTTATTATTGCTATAAGAAAAATACATTACTGCAGTGTGTTGAATTTACTAATGTGATGGCCTGTTGATAAATGAGAGATGAATCAAGCATTAGTGCCATGGTACGTTAGATTAATACATGAAGAGGTTAGGGTCAGGTCATCAAGATGGATGTTGCAACACACGCATAACACAAGAATGATGTAATGGAAAAATACTAGGCTAGGAAAGGACAAATCAGAGTAGGTATATGTTTTCTTCAGCAGGTCAACTCGTTCCCAAGAGGGAACGGACCGGCAATATCTCTACCTGGAACGGATCGAGTGTCAGGGGCTGGGACCAGCCTAAAACGAGAGAAGAGCTAAGTCTAAACCGCGGCTCCTCCCCAACCAAATAGCCAATCACAATCACTTTGTTTTTACCGTAAATGCTTTGTGTGACATTTTGAATGTATCCATTTTTGGAGGGTTGGTTACAGATTAACAGCTTGCTGACTGTGATTTTCTTCTCCAAAAGTGGTCCTTGTACAAGCCTAGAATTCTGACATATAAATAAATAGCTAAAAGTAAGAAGTAGTTTGTCTTCTCCTTCAAATAAAGAACACGTTCACAGTGGATATCTAGACTAACATATCATATCATCTCAAACAAAGGGTTTGCCACTGGGTAGTCTTGCAAATGTAGTATTCTTCAGGGAGGTGTGATCCTTTGACACAAGATGCAATGGATTGAATACTATTCTTAATGAAGCCAGCAGTTGTATGCCATAATAATATCGACAGCACCATACTCTCAATCACCAGAACGGGTGACATAGTATGACACGCGTGTAAGACATTAGATGTATATCACATACATGTAACTGCATTGTATTCCACTTGCGCTACTTGGTTCAACATGTAGCCAACAGGGGCCCACTCTGCAGTCAGCAAAAACCAGCAACTACGTGAATACATAGCGACGCTACTACAGTAAACTTAGCAATTTAGCTACTGTTTTTGGCCTCCGTCTCCAGATAATGACGGTGACCCACTTCTAGCTATAGGCCTAGGCCTACTTCTTTATCACACCAAAACATGTCATTATCTTCCAAAGGTGCTAGAATGGCTGCTAGTGTTAAGGTTTGCCTGACACCCTGTGCTTCTCCTTCCCCATGCAGAGATAATACGTAGCCCTAGCTACTAGCACAACACATGTAGCTAGTTAGCTACAGGGCAGCGGGTCATGACATAACCATCTTAGCACATCAAGATAGCAGTTGGCAAGCCAAATTTCCGGTAACCCAGTCGATTTAGCTACACTATTAATTCGGAATCAGTTAAAGCGAGCTATCGAATGGGATCTCAATTTCATTGTCAGTGAGATTTAAATGTATGAAGGTTCATGCTAGCTAGCTAGCTGCTAGTTGATGGAACGGTCGTTACCAGCCATGTCCCGTGACTCTCTGGACAGCCTGGTCTGTCTTGACCGCTCGAACAGACACATGTCACAAAGTTGGGTTCATCACGACAACAATGTCACTTACCAGTGTTAAGGCCGCTCTTGTAGCCAATAGCTTCCTTTTACTGACCGCTTTCACGGTCGCTCTCACCATGGAGGCCGACATTTTTAGTCGTCTCGAGAAAACTCTATAAACATTTAACAATCTGTGTTCTCTGAGCAACAATAGTAGAACTCCACCCACCAACTTCCGGTGAATGTAAATGTATTCAAATTAGGATTTCTTCAAAATAAGACCGTCCAACTTAAACTATATTTAGCATTTAAACATGGTAAATATAGATCAAGTATATATCAATCATGACCATATAATATTTGTTATAGTATTGCCCAGGAAGGGTTTGTAATTGTTATTATATCCTAATTACCTTGATAAAATTGTATTACCCCAGAATAATGGGCTGTACAGAAATATTTTTCAAAGATTTCAGTTAATCTCTGGTACCACTCTCCTCTGCAACACTTCTAGAATATGGATCAGGTGACTTTGAATCTAAAGCAATGTCTAAGCAAATGTTGTTGGCTATTTACTGGTGTCATACAGCTCAAAGTGCCCTATACTGTATGCACTTTGTAAGATTGTGTATAGCCAGCAACATTATGTTTCACCTTGGAAAATATTTTGTGTACAGTCCATTATGTATTACCTATGCAATCTAGACAAGGCACTTTTAACGATTGGGACACAGTAAAGGGTCAATAATACTTTGTATGACACCTCTCATGGTTGAAACTCACTCAGGAAAAATCATGTTTAGCCTTGGAATAATATTTAGGTACAGTCCATCATGTGTTCCCTATGTACAATTACATATAATTGCACGAATATGTACATTATAATGATCAAAATAACTTTTTTGAAATTATACATACTTTCTGTTACGTAACATTTCCTTCATTCATGAAACATATTAAATATTGTGATCCCATCACCTTACACCGCTCTATTATCTCGCGCTTTTATTTTGAAGTTTCCAAAACGAAACCGGAAGTCTTATTGTCGGAACGTGCCGATTATTGTCGTTCAGAGAACATAGCAGCATTACGCAACATGAAAACATACATCTGCGCAAGTGCATGGACTGCTTAATTGACAGACGCTTAATACATGTCCATCTTGGTAGCGACACAGCACACACCTCCCAATCTTATGCAACGCAACAATGGAGGATAGGTCAATAGGCATGTCGCCAAAAGTTTAAATGCCTCGAAAATATTATTACTATCATCGTATGTATTCGTGGCCATAAATATCGAGTTTAAAGGGACTAACTGTAATAGTTTTATATGTTTTCATAATCATAATTTCATAACATGACATATAACACATTGACAACATACAAAGCATGTCATAACACCAGATAAACCAGCATGAAACATTATCTCTTCTAGAGAGCCAGTTACCAAGTGTGTAACATTTGCCTTGACCAATATCTGATTTCAGAGGCCAGTATCACTACCCTGACCCCACTGATAGGGGGGGGCACTTCCCCGACCCCTTCACATGTCCTCCTGCTCCTCCTCCGGCCTCAAGAGCGACATCCCAGTGCTGACACCAATGTTTCATCCGGCGGGAGCCAGGTTTCCTCCTGTTCCACAGACAACAACAGGGTCTAGTAGAGGGGCTTAGATAGGCTAGGATTCCTATAGTACTAAAACAGGAATTCAACAACTATGCTTTGAATCAGAAATTATTTAAAGTGGCAGTAAACAGGATTTATTTTTTATTTTTATGGGTTAGAGATGGTCTCAGGTGATGATCTTATTCCAGCCAATTTCACTGCTGAACCACTCCAGATACACCAGGGTCATTTGAATGCTAAAAACTTTAACCAGACAAAACTATTCACCTACTGTAGGCACTTTCCTCCATGTACAAAATGGGTCATATTTCTATGCAAGAAGCAAGGGATTATTTTTAAGCAATGCCCAGTTCCAGAAGATAATTCACCATTTATGTGCTCTGTGTATCTAAGATCAATTATTTTAAAAGTACCACAAATGCTTAAAATATGTTCTGGTTTGTAAATCTAACCAATATCCTTATCCAATATCCTGTGTGAAGAGGTTTAAAATCTATAGCCCCCTTTAGCTTTATACATGTCAACTGTTTCTCTCAAGTAATTCGAGTCATTACAAACTAGCGACTAGTATGGACAGATTACTGCCAATATTATTGTAAATAAATGGAGTACAACTCACAAATGTGAACCATGATCAGTAAACAAAAAACAGAAAACACAAATATAATTGACTATCCACACACAAAAACCTCTTGATTTGTATTTGTAAACCATTATTTTAATACATGCAAAATGATTTGTAAATATGTCTTAAGATTTATGAATAAATGCTGTTACATTTGCAAACAAATGTCACAGTGTGAACACGTCTGTATTTGGCACTAACATTCTCCGTGTTTATAGAGAAATGATCCACACATACATTGGCTTTTATCTTAGATGACTATCTCCGTTTAATTAGAAGCTGTAGGCTGGAAAGGCTTCTGCAAAACATCCTTTCGCGTTGAATTGATATATAACATCGTATTTTACTTATTACGAGTCTACAGTTTATCGTGTGAACATTCTATTGTTGCCCGACATCAATTTTGGTCATTTGTGAAAAGTATAAACCGGACAGCGATGCGACAGGTAGATAACAAGTGTGGTCTTTGGGACGACCTTAAAACCATAACCATTAACCACCTAGCCATGCAACATGGTGTTTTGCGCAGTATTCCACACATGAATTAAACTTTTACATTACATTTACATTTATGGTATTTAGCAGACGCCTTTATCCAAAGCGACTTACAACAAATACATTTGTTTAAGTAAGTGAATCAGTCATCAGAAGATAAAGTAATCAATGCTCAGACCAGGGGCCATAGGCAGTCACAATGCTAGAAGAAGATTTTATATTTTATTATTATTATTATTATTTTATTAACAGGAGAGGAACTTGTACAGGGGGGTAGTGGGGGTGAAGAGGTCTTTAGGAGGGACTGTTAAGATGTAAACTGATGATGCTGCTTATACCTGCTCTATTCCAACCTAAATATCCCTGTTTATCTACTAAAGGGTTATCAAAAAGGGTATTCATCGAGACAAATATGCTTGTTTGTCTTTCCTTTGTTTGAAGTTCCTGTGGCTAGCTCAACAGCATTGCTAGAAAAGTGGCTAGTTGAAATGATGATCAGTGACAAATGTTTGACTTAGCAAAGCTTTATTCAGGACAATAAAATTAGTCACAGTGAACTTTTCATCTTAACAGGCGAACTAAACACCAGAAAATGTCTAAACCTACATTCTGATTGTGACTAAATAAAAGCAGGGAATTCTACCAGAGAACTTTAGAACTAGCTGCACCTTCCATGACATGACAACAGACACAGTGACCGGTTTGAGCAAATATGTTCAAGTTGAATGGAGATAATACAACTGAAATGTTTTAGCTGAATGGACTGAGCCAACAGATGCATTTGTGAATAATTTCTCCATGAACACACAGAATAGTAGTGCCAAAATTCTGTAAGCAAATAAAAACAAATCCACAGATATAATTTCATCCGCAAAAGCAGATTTAACAGTGCTAACACTAAAGTGCTGTATTGAAATCACTGGATACCTATTCAAAGCAATGCTTTTATTCATGATCTTGGGAAGATGTCACAAAGTGTGAATAAAAATTAAAGCAGTGACATTTGTTTGCAATTATTCACAAGTCTTTAGCCATATTTACACTAATTTAGCATTTATTATAAATAATAATTACATGTGCTTTATGTATTTTGTTTACAGATCATGGTACACATTTGTGAGTTGTACTGTATTTACAATAATATCGGCAGTAATCCATTTCCATAGACTAATTTAATTCTCTGAAGTTATTGAACTGATTCATGCTTTCAATTTGATAAATAGGCGACAGGGGGAAATGAACAACGAAATCTCATCAGAACACGGGTTGATGAAAGCACCTCATCTCTCTATTCAGGACATTAAAAGCATAAAAAAAACACACTTTATTTTTTTTAAAAAGAAAGTTTATTTGATAAGCAGGTTTCTCAGACAGAATACTAGCAGCAAAAGGGGGACAGAGCCTCACATTACAGCTACCAATCCGACCAATCAGAGCCACTGCGGCCACGAAATGTCTCGAAAAAGACAAAATTATGTTTCCTGCCCCCCCCCCCCCCCCTCTCTCAATATCTCATCGCTAAGGAAGCCTCTTACTCTTAGAGATTGGCAACTTCAGTCCTGGAGGTCAGCAGTATCTGCATGCTTTTGTTACAGCCGAGCAATAACACACCCATTGAAACTCAGTGGTCTACATTGTTAGTGCTGAGCAGGAACAAAAGCCTGCACAAATGGAAGCCTTTTTTAGGAGGAAGTTTGTTGCAACTGCTTACATAATGTTTTACTTGCCAATTGTTAAAGCACCATTGGGGAAGGGGGGAAACCTGATCCTAGATCTGTGGTTAGGAGTCCTCTAGGACAGGAGCTGCCCATCATTGCTCTAATACGCAAACAGCTACAGAGTCATGATCATGACAGCATAGCACAAACACACTCTAGATTTCACTGGGCAGGAACGGAGTGGAATGGAGTTCCGCCATCTTTGGCTAGACATGGAGGGGCAGTTCAATAAAAACAGCCCAGAGGACAGACTCAACCCTCAAAGTTTTTTGGGGAGAAGTTCTGCCTCTTGAAATATCCAGAGCACACACAGGGAAGCATACTGAAGCGTGGCCCACACACACACACACACACACACACACACACACACACCTTACTTTCAAGGCTGGAGGATATGGGAGAGTAGGAGGACGTCAGTGTACAGGACAAATCAAACAAATCACTTTTTAAAAACATAATCATAAAAGGAAAAACCCTGATGGTCAGGTAAACAAATGAGGAGCATGCATCATGGCTTTTCTGTTAAAACAAAGGGGACTTTTAAAAAGGGCTCCTCGTGGAAGGAGTGACGGTTTAAAACGATACAAGGCCTTCTTCGGCTATTGGCTCAGCCACTGGGCGTCCTGGGTTCAGAGTTCTGGGTCTGAGCTAGCTGTGCGGTCCTGTTGTGGGTTCTGATGTCTGGCTGATGGACAGGGGATCTGCTCAGACCAGGAGGTAGAACCGGGAGGTTTGGACAGGAGCTGCTTCTTTCATCACTGGTCCTCTTCAGTCCACCGGGCTCCTCCTCTGACCGGACCGACCTGTGTGCCTGCTGGCTAGACTGCCTAGAACACAGATTTTGCCGTTGTATATGAACACAAAATCCTGCATATTTGCAGACAAAACACACAATTCAGAATCCATGCACACAGGTAGTGGCCCATAAATTGCTAATACACACCTGCTTGTGGACTCAAAATCACATTTTGTTGTTTAATTTTCTTTTTCTCTTCCTGTTGAGGTGAGCCCTGGAAATAAAATAAGAAACGCATGTGGGGTGAGAATCTGTGTTTGTATGTGTGTTGGGACAAGAGCAGGAGATTGTTTTGTGGCATCATACTTGTCGTTCTTTCTCTCTCAAATTCCTAAAATGGCTTGAAGAGGGAGAGGAGGAGAATGAGGAGCTCTCTGCTTTGGCACTTCCTACAAGAAAAAAACAGAGACCTCGACTCATAACATATTCATTGCAGGTCATAGATTTACACTCCATAACATACAGTAAATGGATGTTCCATGACATACAGCATTAGAGGGACAACATATAAAAACACCTGACTGTTGCAGGTTATGTAAAGCTGTGTTTGGCCAGCCAAATAGCAGGGCATCGCCTCCACTCTGAGTGGTAACTGTATCAAGGGGTGTGGCCATATCTACATTTCTACCCCCCCCCACCAGGACTGCTAGAAAAAAATCCTAGGGCAAACACTGGATATAAGTTATTAAAGCCTTTTGTGACCTGCGGGGCCTCTGTACTGTGGGCAATCCTTCTTGATGTGGGCTTGAGATCCACACAGGTAGCAGCAGCGTTTCTCCTCTGGCCTCCTCCAACGGTCCCCTTGGCGCGGGGCGCGCTCCCTAGCCCCGTCAGACTCTGCCCAGTCCCGCCGGCCCTCTGCCCTGTCCTCCTGGTCACGCCTCTGCTTGGACCTACATCATGACAAACACCAGAATGTCACACACGTGAACTCACGCAGTCAGGAACAGCAATATGTAAACACTTATGACCATCACAACCACACGCAATGATGTACTGTGGAACTGCCCAAGAACGTCTGTGAAATTTCCCCCGCAATTATTACAGACTAGCAAATATTGGATGCTTGCATTTACACTGTTTGGGATGACAGTTTCTTACACTACATAAATATTGGATATTTAATTATTTCTATACAATCAATGGCGGGCTTGGGATCCACACAGTAGCAGTGCAATAGCCACATTTCACATTTAAAATTCACATGGCAGAGGTCTGAATTGCGTACTGAATAAATACATTAAAAGGATAAAAACCACAAACAAATAGACAATATAGTACTATAGACAGGGATTAGGAGTTTCCGTTCAAAAGTTTTGTAATGTAGGGGATAGCAGATCTTCTGTGTGGCTCAGTTCTTGCTCTGCCAGGCCTGTTAGTGGCGTGTTTCCCTGTTTGTAATTGTGGGAGCAGGTGTCTGTTCTTGGATGATGTAAATGCAGATTTAGACCACAGTTGGAGTTAAACCTTAAAAGGATCATGTTTTGAATCATCTTCAAAGAGCCCTGGGTGGCAGGGAGGCACTATGAGTGAAATGACACATTCTTACAGACCAGAGGGTTTATTAAAGACTAGAGAGTTTCTTAGAGACCAGTGTTTGTCGGCCATCATCTGTAATACTATAATAAACCGGCTATTACGAGACACTAGCATTTGTGGCACATGAATGTTTTAAGGTACTTACTTCTTCCGCATGGGGCAATCTTTCATGAAATGGCCAATCTTGCCACATATCCTGCAGCAGCGGTCATTGGGGGCCAGCTCTCCCTCTGTAAGCACTTCCGGGTCAAAGAAATACTCCTGGGAGGGGGGCATTAAATGGGTTATCTGCACTAAGTCCCTAGCCTAGAAATACCCTCTATGAAAGGCTAAATAGAGTTTCAGTCATGCAGATTAAATCATTGACTCCCTTACTCCACTTTCTCTTCTCTACCTCTGTGCCTGCAGATGTAGAGTTAGAACAGCACTGCTGCTGTGCAACAACCAGTCAACCAGTTGGGTACAATGCATTGATGGTACCCCATTATAACATTATATAGTGCTTGGAGTTTGGGAATAGTGCTATCCAATTGATCTTCAATTGAGGCCTAACCATTAGTGAAAAAGGGCCTTTGGGCGAAGAGTGGGTTAGAGATTGAGAAAGGCATTCAAATCTCACAAGGTTAGGTATAAACATTCTGAGTGTATACCCACCATTTGACTTGTGTACTCTGGAGGGTAGACTTTGACTGGTGAGCCAAACACTCTTCTGCCATTGATGAATGCCTTCATAATGAAGTTGGTCACTGTGCAAGAGAGAGAGATGGGTGGATGAAAGAGAAAGAGAGATGAGGTAGTTGTGCTAGCATATGAGAGAGAGAGAGAAAGAGAGAGAGAAAGAGAAAGATACTTACTTCTCCTGGACAGGCCAGCTCCCAGGTTATGATTCAGGTCAAAAGGATCTTTGTGGAGAAATGAGGAGAGAAAAAAAAACAATGCAATGTTAAACAAAAGCCCAAAACAAACAGAACCATTTTAGCAGATGCTTCTATACTAAATAACTTACAGTACGGTGAATGCAAACATTGTGTGCATACATGGTCCCAGCGGGAATCAAACCCAGAACTTAGCCGTTGCTAGTGCCATGCTCTACCAACTCAGACCCACTTATCTACACATGCTGTCAAAGGGCAGAGTGTGCTCAACGACAGGCACTGTACTCTGAGCTACAGCTTAGGCAAACTCACATATCTATTGACTCAATGCAACTCAGTCATACCCCCTCCCCCACCCCCAAGATTCACTACTGAAAGTGTGAAAGTCCCCCCAAAAAACATTTCTTAATCCTTACGGACCATATAGAGTTAAATGGGACAGCTAGCTCCCTAGTAGGTGAACACGGAACCACAGTGGGACCTTTCTGACTGTGTTTTTATATAGTAGCATTTAGGGATCATTTAATTGGCCTACACCTCACGGCCCCACCCCCTGAAGCCCTGCAGAGGTGCTATTGGACTGACCCTCTATGACGATGTACTTGGAGGTCCACTGCTTGTTGAAGGTGGTGAGGGGGGCTCTCTGGCGGATGCAGATGACATGCTCCCTGAAGTCAAACACCTCTGTGTAGAACTGCAGCAGGCCCAGCCACAGCGCCCCCACAGCCTCAGGGTTCTTCTGGTACTGTGGCCAGCGTCCAGGCTGGACAAGACAAGACCACCACACACACACAGAGACATGGACCACCACACTCATGCATGCAAACCCACCTACCATGGAATCACAGCTCTTCAGTCTAATAACTCAATGACTCACCAGGGCTTCCAGATCATCAAAGAAGTAAACGTTCCAGCCGTCCACCAGCACCTCTGGCTTCTTCTCCCCATCATAGATCTACAAACACACCAAACCTTCATCAGGAAACCAGTCTCTCAATGGAAGGATGTGACATGGGGACACACTGAACGACGGAACCAACAATGATAAGCTGAGAGGTATTTAGGAGTCATATAAATCATAATCAAGTTGTGTGTGTATATTATACACTCACCAAACACTTTATTAGGAACACCTGTACACCTTCTCCTGGTGGTGGTGGTGTGGGGAATGTTTTCTTGGCACACTTTGGGCCCGTTAATACCAATCAATCATCGCTTGAATGCCACAGCCACATTTGAGTATTGTTGCTGACCATGTGCATCCCTTCATGGCCACAAAGTGTGCACCGAGCACAGGGTAGGGCCTCCATTTGCTCTCAAAACAGCCTCAATTCCTTGTGCCATTGATTCCACAAGATGTTGGAAACAAGATTCTGGTCCATGATATGACTGCATCACGCAATTCCTGCAGATTTTTCAGGTGCACTTCCAAGTTAATCTCCCGTTCTACCACATCCCAAAGGTCTTCTATTGGATTCAGATCTGGTGACTGGGAAGGCCACTGAAGAATACTGAACTCATTGTCATGTTCATGAAACCAGTTTGAGATGACTTGCTTTGTGACTTGGTGCATTATCATGCTGGAAGTAGCCATTAGAAGATGGGTAAATTGTGGCCATGAAGGGATGCACATGGTCAGCAACAATACTCAAATAGGCTGTGGCATTCAAGCAATGATTGATTGGTATTAACGGGCCCAAAGTGTGCCAAAAAAAGATTCCCCACACCATTACACCACCTCCACCATGAGAAGGTGTACAGGTGTTCCTAATAAAGTGCTCAGTAAGTGTATGTTCCATCAGAAAAAAATTATGTGGTCTAAATAAAGTTGAGTAAACCTGGCCCTTAAAGGGTTTAAGTAAGTGGGTGTTTGGTTGTGTGACTGGGTGTAGTGTGTGTGTGTGTGTGTGTGTGTGTGTGTGTGAGAGAGAGAGAGTTACCTCCCGCAGCACAGGGATGATTGGGTGTAGTGTGTGTGTGAGTTACCTCCTGCAGCACAGGGATGACTGGAGGGTTCCTCTGCTGGAGGTAGAACAGCACCATGAGGGTGTAGGCGTAGGACGAGAGACTGCCGCGCGACGCGTCGCCGATATCACACATCTACAAAGGAGACAGAAAGGAGCACACACACACACACATTAGCTAGCAAGGAACCTAACCTAACCTTCCGATAATCTCAGAACCCAGAATCTAACCTCTCGATTGACTGTGGGCACGAAGGGAGTCAGACCAACATGTCCAATCAGTGATCAGTGTGTATGTGACTTGTTCACCTTGGCAAACACCTTCATGACATAGCAGAGGGTCTTCACTCTCGGGTCGATGGCAGCGTACAAAGCCAGCAGGCGTGTGTTATGCAGGGCCTGATGGAAATAAGAGACAAGTCTCAATTTAACAAAGCATTTCCAGTCTTCTGTCTAAATGTGAGCCATCGTAGTGTATCGGAGTCCCATCAAACAGTCTCTCCCTATCCTCCTTAACATTAGGCCACGTTTGATGAAATCATTGATTTCCAAGATACAACATAAAATGAACCTTTGCAAGTTCACGATGTATGATTTAGGATAGCACACTCAGTTAATCATCAGTTAATTGACTAACCAGCAAGGGGGATCACTATTTTTTTTTTTTTTTAATTTAGACTATGCAGAGAATATAAGAAAGAAAAACAGATTGAAAAAAAAATGATTGAGTCCCCCCCAACCCCCCCCCACCAGTGTGTTGTAAAGGCTGATGTCTCCCTCCAGGCCGGTGCGGACGTGGTAGAACTTGACGATGGGCACTTTGGCTGTGGTGATGGGGAGGATGTTCCTCAGGCCTGCAGGCAAAAATAGCACAGACAGACAGGTCAGAGGTTACGCCTTAGACAGTCAAAACCAACGGCCAAAGCGTGGGACAATGAAGCTGTTGTGAATCTGAATGACACCTTGTTGTCTCTGTACCTGGGTGTTTCCTCAGCAGTCTGGCCAGACTCTCTATGATGCTGATGCAGTCTAACCCCTGGGAACACAGTATATCATGTGAGACAAAGGTGTCTGCCAGTATCTGTCACATACAAGTGACTTCAAGAGTCACCAACAGCACACACACCTTTACATTATTGGATTGAATTAATTTGATTCAATGCAATTTAGTTTGTAGGCTTTTCAACATGGTCACAAAGAAGCTTTACATCCTATAGCCCATCCAATGATGAATAGGCTCTCTCTGTCTCTATGTTATTCCTAAATCCCTGTGTGTAGCGACCACCAGGCTAGATGAATGGATAGATTGACAGGCTATGACAGGCTAGATGAATGGATAGATGTTTACATCAGCGGTCTCCTGCCCCTCCAGCACCATGCAGATGTCCATGTCGCTCTGTTTGAATCCATAACCGTTTTTAGAAGATCCAAACAGCCGGAGCATGGCACCTGTCAACCAAACACAACCAATTGAAAATGTAGAAGAAAAACAAAACTCTGCTTGTGAAAGTGTGGTGGATCACGGCAGCCGTGGTTACCAGAGAACTGTCGTCTGACGAAGGCCTCCAGATCGTGGAGGATGTGTTCTCTCACCCCCACCTCCAGATCATCAGGGGCAAAGTCCTCTACAGAGACACAGATACAGTTTACGTCAAATAGGATCTTGCTTTGTTTGATTTAGCGTCTTCCTGTTTTACGATTGCAGGTTATTGTTTATGAATGAATATAATAAACTTTATTGGTGTTTGCTGTTATCCGAGCGCCTTGGCTGAATCTAGCAAAGTAGCGTTAGCCCTTTGGACTCAATTAGCACAGTTGCTAACAAAAAGGATGTTGACTGAACAAGAACAAGAGTTATTCAGCATAAGGAGTCACACAGTAAGATATTATTTACCAATCATTTCTTTCACCAGTTAACACGGCCAGCTTGTATGCATGAATGTCAGAGTCAGACATTCTAGCTAACTTTTGTCACAAGCAGCTTGGGTGTGAAGTTCCAATCAACGTATCAGCATGGACTGCATGACAGGTTTGTTTACTCTTGTAAAGAGAACAGAATTGAACACTTTGATAAAGTTGATCTTGGGGAGAGGGGGGGCTGGAATAAACCATTACACCACCTCTACCATGAAAAGGTGTACAGGTGTTCCTAATAAAGTGTTTATTGAGTGTATATATCAGTTATCTGTGAACTTTGCCCCCCCATAATTCGGCATTGGACACAAATCAATCAAATCAACCGTAAAATTCATTTAAAAAGATTTGATTAAAAAAGGTTACATGGTTACATCTTTTAATAAAAATGATTTTAAAAAAAGCTTACATTGATAAGCTATAAGAAAAGTGGTTGCTTTAATACATCATCAGAATTGGTCCCCCCCCCCCCCCACACACACACACACACACACACTCTCTTTCTTACTGTAGCACTGCTGGCAGACTTCATTGAGGGTTGTGAGGAACTTTGGTGTCATAGGTGGGAGGGTGTCCAGCTCCACCTTCTTGAAGTCCTCAGGGCAGTCTCTCTTCAGATGGCCGTCACGCTTACACAGGCTGCACACCACTGTGTGGGACTGAGGGAGAAGCCAAGAGTAAGCATGGGAGTGTGTGCAGGTTTGTATGTGTTGATATTTACTGATGCGAACTGGGGACTAGTATCATATAACAATATTATTGAAGAGTGAACCACTTTTTATAGAGGAAACCCCTCACAAGTCTTCCCTCACAAGTCTTACCTCCACAAAACTGTCATTGGCCCCCAAATTTATGGAATGACCCACCTGTCCTTGTTCAAGAGGCATAAGTGTGAGGGAATACGAGTTTGGATATCTGAAGGCGTGTGTGTTAGAAAGTCTTTGTGTGACTATAGTATGTGGTCATATTTACCTTGCCACGAGTAAACACTAGTCTGCTGAATTGGTAGCGGAGACCATTGTGGCCCTCGGTCTTGTTTTCAGGTGCTTGGTTTCCTGCTGCGTCCTGCACAGATGGTTGGGACAGAGTGAGTGGGACAGAGTCGGCCTCGTCATCCATAGACCCGGGCGTGTCCAGGTCTGGCCCCTCCTCGTCTGACAGAAGCTCTTCCCCTGAGACCTCATCCAGGGGAAACAGCTCCTCGTCCTCTGTGGTGACGCTATCCAGGTGCTGTCTGTGGTATTCATCCTCATCCTCCACCCCATCCTCCTCATCTTCCTCTTCCTCATCTTCTGACAGGCTATTCTTGCCCAAGTCCTCTTTTTCCTTCTCTCTTCCTGCGTCTGAGTCACTCTCCTCCCCCTGCTCCTCAATCTCTTCCTCCTGCTCCACGATACAGTCCGAGTCCTGCTGAGAGTCCGCCCCTCCTCTCTGCCCATTGGCTGCCTGAGACTCCAGGCTTAGACTGCCCATCCCTAATTGTAGGCAATTCTTGTCACTCGGAGCCTTTGATTCTGCAACCAGATCGGACCCTTGCTGTCTCTCTGGCTTGTGGTTGGACCCTTGCTGCCCTCCTAGCTTGTGATTGGCTGTGTGCATGTCGAGTGGCAGGGCGAAGTACTTGTATGTGGTCTTGAGGCAGTGGAGAATGTACTCAAACATCTGCTGGCTGTTCAGTGTCCGAGCCACGTTTCTCTTCACAGCGAACGGGTCTAAACACAAAACACAGACAGTTCTCACGTTAAACAAGCTAAATTGCCAACAATTTAAAAGCTAGACTGAAAATAATTAAATTGTAAGTTTGGATATGAACCCTGATGGAGCTCACTACTACTACTACATAACACTACTACATTGTCCTGTCCCCCTCTGTGTTAACCAACTCCAGCCGTGTATGTGTTTACCTTTACAAAATATGTCACTCAACCACTATCATTGGTTTTTTTTAACATCATAAGAATGCCTGCTAACAATGCTAATGCTGGTGTGTTGATCTAGTCAGCAGTTTATAGTTTGAAGTGTTAATGCTACAGAGAAAGGCTGACCCTCCACGGCGATGCGTTTCTTAGGCCAGTCCTTGGCCTCACGTGACAGGACCACACTGGTGCGGACACTGATGACGCTGTCGGCCATGTTGAACTCTAGCGAATAGAAACGCAGCATTTCCACCCACAGCAGCCCTGGCTCTGCAGAGCAGTGAGACGTCTGGAACACCAGAGGTGCCTGGGTAAACGCACACAAACATGTTATCACATTTAATCAAGGGTCATCAACCGTACCATCTCACCATATCAGAGGCCTGTACCTGGATCAATGGTCTGAGTGGACGGGGTTACCTTGCCCTTCTTGTAGGAGCCCTCGGCTGGGGGAGAAGCTTCTTTGGAAGCGGGATAGTAACCCCAATGCACATATCCATTCTCCACATAGGTCAGATTGAAGTCTGACAGCTTATTGACAGAAAACTCGATCTGGAGGGAGAGAGAGAGAGAGAGAGAAAAAAACACTTGTCGTGTGAATATCTGCATTCCATGTACAACTGGCAAGCAGTGACAGGGTTCCCTCTCTTTTTCCAGGACAGCTGCAATGACATTTTATGATAAATAATAGGGAGACATTAATTATGGAGTGGCAAAACACACCATTACCTTCATTGGCTGGCTGCCACACAGCCTCAGCATGAGCCAGTGGTGCAAATTTTCAAACAGTAATATTGACATCTCCCTTTTCTTTACTACTTTAATGTCCATAAGCAAGATTTACTAATTGGCTTGTGTTCAAGCCAATGAAGTCAAGGAAGAAGTACTACAGTGGCATTGTTTCTGCTAAAACTAGGGTATGGCATTATCATTGGCCCAAAGATTCCTGACAATAAATTGGGCGGAGGCTCTGGGATTCCTCTCCCAGGAAAATGTAATACAATTCATGCAATTCTACATAGTTTTCACATTGAGCAAGTGCCTCAGAGTAAGCATATAGGCACTGTTGCACAAATAATAAATGGTAATGTTGTTTTTCATTCAAATATTTTATTTATAAAAAAGGATTTTGCTTTGGCTACACAGAGCCATACCCATAAATTGCTTCAGTGAAGTCTACATAGCCTATTCCCCGCAAGGAAATACAATAAAATAAGTAGGCCTAATGGGCTACATAACAGAACCGATAGAAACAGGTATGTGTAGGCCTATAATCACCAACTTTTATGCAATTAGGGTTAATGTAGGCTTAGTTTAACCACAACACACCGACACTTATGACAGACTAAACTGTTGGACTAAACAGTCTGAATTACTTTTATAATTCTCTCCAATCCTTGATGCTGCCCTCTCTATTTACCAGTAGGTATACCCGCTGAATGCTGGTAAACTTCACTAGTTGTGGTAAATCACTGCGGCTCGGTGTGTGAGGCACACCAAAACACATTTGCAATTGATGCAGCTGCCTTATTCCATCATGTTATTTGGCAGAGAAAAACACTATATTATTATTTTTTAATCTTATGTGATTATTTTTCCATGACCCTCCGTGGTTTTCCAGGACATTTTTTTGGTGTACAAATTGTCAATGTGTGTTCCAGGCCTGGAAGTCTTTATTGTTGCACGCTTTCCAGGATTTGTGGGAACCCTGAGTCAGTAGCCTACGAGACAGCACTCGCTATTTCACCAGCAGCATATCGTAAAGGTTTAAAACATAAATCAGCAATGATGATGCTGATAGTTTCTCAGTCGTGCCTATTAGTTCTTTATGCACACACACACACACACACACACACACATATCCTCTCTTAACTTAGGGCCCAGGTAGGTGGGTAAGAGTTAACTTACCTCAGGGCCCAAGTAGGCAGGGAGGATGGGCTCCTTGCGCTGCTGCAGGAAGTAGATAACCATGAGGGCCAGGACGTACGAGGGCAGGCCGCCCTCCTCTGCTTGGTCCATGTGACAGATCTGAAACAGAGCAAAACACACCGTCACCGACCACACAACACACCATGGTCTTTACACAAGACGTAACGGTGCAATGGCTAGCCCATCACTTTTTTTTTTTTTTTGGGGGGACGGGCAGGAATGTGACCACCCTCTAAATCCATTGCTTTAGCTGAGATCAAATGCAGCAGTGTTTCCCATACCCTTGCTTAGGGGAGACATGCCCCCCCCACCTAGCTCTGGTGCCCCACTCACTAATCACTTTCTTTTCATTGACTGGTGTTTGCTACAGCCCACAATGTCCCATGAGCTTTGGCGTCAATAATCAAGTGGAATCACTTCTGGGTAGTATGAATAGCTGCTAGTTGCGAGGTGACTGAGGTGATTGACAGTGCTGGAGGCCTATTGAACTCACCCTGGCCCAGTGTCGGAAGCCCAGGACCAGAGGGAGCAGGAGGGGCTCCTGATTGGCCAGCTCAGACAGGTAGGTGGTGGTCAGGCAGGCGTTGTCATTTCCGGCACTCACCTTGCAGACCACACCACTGTTGGAGCAACACATTTATTTTTAAGGGTTATTTTTTTGGAGTGGGGAATCTTTCTTTTTCAGTTTTTATTGGACAGACACAGTAGAGAAAGACAGGAAGTAAGGAGGATAGGGTATGTCAGGAGGGCATGGGCCGGATTCGAACCCATGCCGACATGGGCATATGTGTGCATTGTAGGCCGTGGTGCTAGACCACTGATTTAATCCTGGATCCACACTTCAAGTCAGATTATTTGGAATTGGACCTGAGACTCACCTCTCCTTCTCTTTACAGATGACAACAGGCACCCTGGCATGGAAGTCAGCATCAAGGTCGACAAAGAGAGCTGAAAACACATGAAATCAATCAGAATGAACAAGACCTGAAGACATAATGGAATGCTAACCTGGCTATAACATAACAATGCTTTTGACTGAAAAATGTATATTGCACCAACACCACATGCTACTATTGTAAAATGATGTTCTTCTCATTGATTTCAGGGGTCTTGTAAATAAGAGGCAGTCCTACTCACGGCTCACAGACAGGCTTTCCTGAACCAGCAACAAAACTTCTGGCTGATGCATCTGTAAATACAGTCCATTTCAAAACCATCATACAACATAAATACAACATGATGAGAACAGCATTATTACAGCGATAACACAACACTGAATAATATAAAGTATTAACTTTGATTTAATGACTTTGAAACAGTCATTGAGAAACATTTCTAAAAACTGTCCACTACTAGTTTAGCAAGAAGAAGAAATGTTGGGGGGAGAGAGAGCTCACACACACACAACACACTCAGATCTCAAAGGCTACTTACGTGAGGAGGAAACTGAATGTCAATATTGACATCTGAGTCTTTGAACCCAAACCTGGTGCAAGAAGATCCATAAAGCCTGAGCTTAACCTCTGGGGAGAGAGGGAGACGACAATAAAGAGCACTGGAAAAATACTTATCACTAGGACTGGAATTTAAATATTTCACCTAAACATCACCCAATCCTCCCGCAACAAACCTTTTGAACTACAATCCAATCAGCTCAATGGGTTGACATGATAAGAGTTCACTATTATGCTTCTAGCCTCAGATCCTTTCAGATCTTAGAGAAGCATCTACGGGCTAGGGGCTGGATTGAAAGAAGCAGATTCAAACAAGGCTCCCTGAGCACAAAGTAAACTACACCACTCGTGCTGGTGTTCAATGGGGAGCAACAATTAGTGTTGCACAAATTTTCTGCCAGAAAGAAATATGTTTTGTTTTTTACAGTTTATGAGTTCCCCTTATTCTATACAACAGAAATATGTTATCTTGAAGAGACTTTGACCAGAACGTTCTGTAACGTTGCCATATCTTCCACAAGCAGTGGCCTGGGGTGGTCCAGCACCACGGCCTACAGTGCACACACATGCCCCTGTCGACATGGGTTTGAATTCGGCCTGTCTTTCTCTACTGTCCAATAGAAACTGAAAAAAATAACCTTAAAAAATGTCTGTTCTCTCAGGCTGGTCTCTTACCAGGCAGGACGGATTCAAGGACCTCCTGCATGCTGGTCACCACCTGCTGTCTCCTCTCCACTTCCTGGTGGCTGAGGCCCAGCTCCCTGACAACGCCCTCCAAGGCCCGGCCCACGGCAATAATCTGCTCCGGCCCGGGGGGGAGGATGTCTGTCAGCATTGCCTCCTCTCGCCTCTCCTGGAAAGCATATGGGCACACGGTCACGCAACACATATACCAACATGCCAACACAATATGCAATATACAAACACGCACACACAACCAATATCAAACAGGGAGACAGAATACAGTCAAAACCATGTCTGTGACAAAGAAAGCATGTTTCCAACCCAGAGACCTCTGATTGACAAAACAGAGGACTCAAATCACTTAAACATATTTCTCCTTCACATCACTCCAGTCATTTCTAGCAGCCACTTTTACAGAGCCACTGTACGAGACACTGGCTGCAGGGCTCCAAATGTAAGCGTTGTGATGTAACCTAAAACAAAAGTGTACCATCATAGCAATAGTATAGTGTATAGTGATGAGGACAGCTGAACGGAACGTTTCTCACCCTGGCCCTCCTCTTGTGCCACTTGTCTTTGACGTGTCTGTGGGCGGCGGAGACCGAGTCCAGCAGCACGTCACACAGGGAGCAGGTGTACAGGGCACTGGGGCTGCTGCGAGACCTCTGAGCCAATCAGAGAGAGGAGAGAGCAGAGACGTCAGCCAGAGATTCAGGAATATCAGCCAGTAAGTGCAGAACAAAGTTACCAGCCAGCATGACAACAGAGAACAGATACTGCATTTGGAAATGGATTTAAATTCCAAAAAGAGTCTCTAGATTGTCATTTTGTTTCAATATAACATGACGCAAAACATCTGTAGCTGTAAAGACATCACCCACCATGACTCAACCCCATATGTATTGGGTTAACATGTATTTGCTGAATGACTATGGCCACATTCCCATTTCAGGCCCTTCCACACAGGTGCATTGGGAGTTTACGCACCTTCTTCAGGCGGAAGATCTCATCTCGGCCAATCCGCTCCTCTACCTGTCGCAGACCCAGCAGCTCTTTGGCTGAGAGTGCTGACTCATCGATCACCTGACCCCGGTCATCCTCCCCCAGACCACGCCTCCGATCCCGGTTTCTCCGCCTTCCTCCTGAGTCAAGACAGAAGACTGGGTTGAATGGCTACGTTAGCCAGACTTTAACTGTGTATGCATTGACATGTTGCAGTGATGTTGATGGTATGATGATCAGTGGACTCTTGGACAGATCTGTGAGGGTGAACATCCAAATTGTCCCCTTCCGATGAAATGAAAAAAAGGATTCGGTCTCTGTGCATTCGTATGTCACATGCTTTTTCTCCAAAACCACTAGGACAATTTTGATGAATGTTGGTCTTGCCATACAGATGCAACATTTTCAAAATTACACTGTTTGGCCCAATTTTGACTAAACTATGGTGAAAGATGCCAATGAAGACTGTTGAGGAGTTTCGAGGTGACGTCGATTCATCATTAAAAACGTCATATAGGCCTATAGCCTAAACATTTGGGAATAGTACTTTGAGAAATCAACGCAAAGCTGTAAGAAGCAAGATAATGATGATAATGTTAATAGTGAATCAAATAATGATGAGTTCTCCATCACTCTCCTTTTATGGAGGGGCTACATCATTCGTGGGGGCCAACAAGTTTACTGTACACTTGATATGGTAAAACCTCAGGTCAATTTGTGAATCAAATCGAACAATGCCTCACATCCATTATTTCTCAACAACGACTCCCATTTTTAGAAGAAAAAGAAGACACCCACTGACCCAATTCCACTAATGTATGTCTGAAACTGCAAAAACGATAGCTGATGTCTTATAGATAGTGGCAATCTTCTCCCAATGCACACTAGCCCAGGCAAATAGTTTTAAGCACTCACTCATTTTGGGCAAGTTTGTAATTTTGGAGTGGAGAAAAAGTGACTCCAAAAACTCTTGGCTGCTAGACCCTCACCTGAGTTGTAAGTGTCGGCAGTCTCTCTCCTCCCCTGTTCCCTTTCCTCCCCTTGGTCCTCTCCTTGGGAGCTCCTCCTCCAGTGCTGCGGGGGGCGCTCTCTCCAGTTCTCTTCCCGCCCACCGGCCTGGGTCTCAGTGCCAGGGAACCTCCGGAATCCCTCCCTCTGAGAGGGGCTGTGTCCACCCTTGAACCCCCCGGGGGAGCTACTCAGGGGGCCCATCCCTCCCTTCTTGGGGCTGGCTCGGTAGGGCCCCCCATGGGTCCTTTTACCCTGGGGGCCCGTCTCCGGTTTGGAGCTGTATCCTCTACCCATGTCCTGGCTCCTCCAACCCTCTGCCTCATCCGCTCCTGCGGCCCTCTCCCGGCCTCCTTGCTTGGGGTAACGTGGCCTGCCTGACTCTTCCATGATGTACTTCAACTAAACCTAGATGGTGGAAATGAGAGGTCATTCATAGTTTGAGGGCATAGCAGAAGCCAAATTATGGACAATTAAAATACTATTCTAGATTTTGTAGTTGGCTCTGGGAAATCTATGTACAGCCCAATGGTATTCTGTAGAGGAAGAGATTGTCTGGTGGTGCTAAAGAATGGGTGATGTAACCGAGTTGACATCATGAAGTCACTCATATTAAAATACACTATCCACACCATGAAATTGCTAGCTTTTTGGTTGCGTAGCTGGTTTCCATTAGGTATTTTGGAGACGGTGTTGGCAATTCAGAGGTTGCAGGTTCGAGACTTGTGTAAGCAACTCTAAGTGGCAGTACTGTTTGCAGCAACTCTGTCAAAGTGGTGCTGTGACTGGGATACACAGTTGCACTCTGCTCAACGACTGAGGTAGCTGTGGTGTCATGAGGTTAGAGAGGTGAGTGTAACCGAGTTGAGATGGTAAACTGACTCCTCAGGTTCACATACCCTCACCCATGCCATCGAATTGCTAGTTTGTCGGCGGCGTGGTTTCCATCCGGTATTTAGGAGACGGCGGTCAAGTGTGTTGGCAATGAAGGACCGAGACTTGTGTGAACAACTCGAAGTGCAAGGACTGTCTACAGCAACTTGACGTCCGCCACACTGACAGACTCAGTGATAAAGTGAACACTATAGGCCAGGGAAGCAATTGACTGACTCAGTTAATTTAAGGTTGCACTTATCGAAAGTCGTCTCTGCATGTACGCCAGACGTACAATAGTCAGTCGAGGCGACTTTGGCAAGGTTGCACTGAGCAAGCAACACGGAAGTAGCTTGTCATTGACAATAATCCATATAGCATTAACTAGGTAAGCACTTTGAAATAGCGCCTCTCTCCGCTGATTTAGCTAGCTGGCGATTTCCACTTAAGGTAACAAACTAGCGAGGTTGCTAATGTACCTAGTTGTGGGGAGGTAGTGTTTGCAAACATACCTAGCTGACAGCCAGATAGCTAGCTAACTGAGGGAGAATTAGTCCAACTTTCATAATAACGCCAACATCAAGCTTTATTTTTAGCAGCTAGCAGCAGAATGTGTGGTTGACACATTTAAAAATGATCACAGTTAACAAGCCAATTAGCTAGCTAGCGACAAAAGTATGTGTTCCTAAGTCAGGAAGGAAGATTCAAAAAGTTAGTTAGCTAGCTACCTTATTTGCTAGTTAGGCAACAATGACGTGACATTTAGCTAGCTAATTAGTCCGTCCGCTAGCTTTGCTAGCTGATAAGTGTTATTTGTGTACAATTATAGCTAACATTAGTTTAGATGCTATTGCTATACCAACCATTACTCATTAGCTATCTGATTTCAACAGCTGGCAGCTGTGTGAGCTGTGGAATGTAAACGGATAGCTAGCTAACTTAGCTGAGTGCTAACTACATACATTAGCCACAGCCATGTTTGTTTGTTTGTTTGTTTGCTAGCTAGCTAACTGCTAGATGGCTAATCATCAGTAGTTGCCCATGCGTGGGGGTACATTATGGAGTAACAAACTATACCTTGCCATTATGAATATGTCAATAGAACCGTGCTTGTAAAATACCTTTGGTCTTTGTCTAGGCAGCATACTAGTGTGTCTACTCGGTGTATCGTTCAATCTCTGCTGCTGCACCTCTTCTGTAAACTAGGCTAGATGGTCGTTCATCTTCTTCCTGGACTTCAGTGGGGTTTTAATGGCGGGTGGTCAACATCAAAAGTGAATTACCGTCACCTACTGGACTGGAGGGTTATGGTGCGTTCGAGACTGTAACCACATTCTAATGATAGTGTTTGAGAGCCAGTTACTGACCAGCGCCGATCAACGCCTTTCAATACCTGTTGCATGATGGGAATAAAATCTGTCCGATTTGCTCAAACATTTCAGCTGCGTCCCACATAGCAACCTGGGCCAGACCCGCTCTGAAGCTCGGGCCGAACCCGTGAAACGGATCCATATCAGAGTCCAAACAGACAACGGGCCAGACTCAGGCTTGACCCAAAGCTGGATCTGGCGACAATCTGTGCGCCATCCAGGGCCGGTTTTAGCCTGCTATATTAGGGTGGGCTGGTAGAAATAATAGGAGGGCATCTTGGGCAGTAGGTCGCCCAGAGGCTAGAGAAGCAGACAAGTAGCCCGAAGGTATATGTACAGTATATCAGACATATATACATTTCTTTATTTCTTTTTTATCTATCCATCTATCTATCTATGGGGAATGTGTAGGGAATGTTTTCTTGACACACTTTGGGCCCCTAAATACCAATCAATTATCGCTTGAATGCCACAGCCTATTTGAGTATTGTTGCTGACCATGTGCATCCCTTCATGGCCACAATTTACCCATCTTCTAATGGCTACTTCCAACATGGTAATTCACCATGTCACAAAGCAAAAGTCGTCTCAAACTGGTTTCATGAACATGACAATGAGTTCAGTGTTTTTCAGTGGCCTTCCCAGTCACCGGATCTGAATCCAATAGAACACCTTTGGGATGTGGTAGAACGGCTTGAAAGTGCACCTGAAAAATCTGCAGGAATTGCGTGATGCAATCATGTCATCATGGACCAGAATCTCAAAGGAATGTTTCCAACATCTTGTGGAATCGATGCCACGAAGAATTGAGGCTGTTTTGAGAGCAAAGGGAGGTCCTACCCAGTATTAGTATAGTGTTTCTAATAAAGTGTTTGGTGAGTCTATCTATCTATCTATCTATCTATCGATCTATCGATCTATCGATCTATCCATATCAGTCTCCTGTTTCCCTTGGCAAAAATTCTACCAAATTCATCCATGTCTAAGGTATATGTTATTGATTTCTCAATGGCCAAGATCACCAAATTCCTTTTTCTTTCATGTAACATATTGCGACGATAGGGGGTTAAGACTCATGACAGTGTGGGGAAGGAACTCACATGATGCTGAAGACACACCAATTACCAGGGCTGTTACATACAATTTATGCAACACAGGAAAAGCTTCCTTATCCTCCTGCAGGTGTTTACACACAGTGGTCTGTTTCATTTGTACATTTCTTGACCAACATTGGTTTTGCAACAAGAATTTCATTTTTCAGACTCACATCGTCTGCCGCAGTGCCAGCAAGCACATGCAGAGGGCGTAACACGGTGGAATCTAGAAATGCACTCGATTTGGATACAAGACTGGATATGGCTGTCATTAGGTCTACATTCTTTATATGGCTGGATATGGCTGTCATTAGGTCTACATTTCTATTTCTGAAATGGCCCTGTCAAGGATGTTGAGCAGGGATCTTTTCAGAGACTGACAGGGGGTGATGGTGGGATCATCAGAATCTGTATGACCCACAGTTGAGATCACAACACTTTCATCAAGGTGTTTACTCAATGTTCTCCTTCTCTTTGGAGGATGTGAATCATCCCCAGCAGGTGCCTGAGAAAGCCCTGCCCAGCAATCATCTTTACGGATGTCTTTTAAGGACTCCAGTGATGCACCAACAACCTCACAAGCAGTGCACATATCCACAGACTGAGACTGTAGAATTGCATTCGCTGGTTTCACGACACCAAGCACCCACACTAGAGATTTTAAAAAATATCTCAAAGAAATTATGCCTCTTAATTTGAATTAACAGGCCTGATGCCTCAGTGCACAAATCAACTGTGGCATCATCATCCTCTGAGATCTCTGACAGGATAGTGAGAAGATGGTCTTCATTCTCAACAATGTCACATCATAATGGCTTGTCCAGCGAATTTCAAGCAGTCTTTTGAGACAAGGAGCATTAAAGTATGCTTTTCTGACCCAGACTCCCCCCGGATTCCCAGATTCCCCCCGGTTTCAGAGAGCCTCACCTCGCGCCGCCTTGTCCCTTTGGAGGTGAGTTCGATCTCTGCCGCGGCTTCTTGGCCCAATGTGAGCTCGCTTTCCTGTACCAGCCCAGCAGGTTTCGATCCAGAGGGGACAAGGTGGCTTTCATCATCGCTCTTCTGACCGGACGGGCGCTGAAGTGGGCCGTCGCTGCTCTGGGCAGCGATTTCGCCTTGTCGTCCGATTATGAGGGTTTCAAGGCGGAGTTTCGATTTATATTTGACCACCCCCAGGAGGGCGCCGACGCAGCTGTGCGCCTCCACGTCATCTGCCAGGGGAATCGGTCGGTGGCAGACTACACGGTGGAGTTCCGCACCCTCGCTGCAGAGAGCGGCTGGGGGGAGAAAGCACTCCTCAGCGCATACAAGCGGGGCCTCGCCGATAACATCAAGGACTGGCTCCTGAAGAACCGCCCCTTGTCCTATCAGGAGCTGGTTATCCTGGCGCTGGAGATGGACGACTGCCTGCGGGAGAGGCGTTTTGAACGCGGACAGGAGAAGACTTCATCTCCAGGGTTGACAACCTCCCTCGGGCGTTCTCTCCCCAGTTCCCTTCCTGGTCCTCCCCGAGCCACAATCTCCACGACGCCCACCCTGACCACCTCCACCCCCAGAGCAGCCGTCCCCGGTGCAGAAGAGGAGCCTATGCAGGTGGGCAGATCCCGTCTGTCCACAGCAGAACGCGAGCAGCGTTTCTGGGACCAGCGTGGTCTACTGCGGGCAGACCGGTCACTACATCCTGCTTCTCCTGGATACCCCAATTCAGACTCAGGCTCTGGACGGTCGACCCCTGGGCACCATTACCCATAGCACCATCTCCCTCACTCTCACCCTATCGGGAAACCACTGTGAATCCCTCAGGCTCCTCGTCATCCCCGCATTGACGACCCCCCTTGTGTTGGGTAGACCCTGGCTGGAGAGACACAATCCCCACATATGCTGGACCACTGGGAGGATCCTGGGATGGAGCGTGGGGTGTCATGCCAACTGCCTCCACTCCGCCTCCTCTCCACCCGGTCCTCCCAGACCGGTCGCCCCGTCCCCAGACTTGTCCAGTGTGCCTCCTCTCTACCACCACCTAGCCGAGGTCTTCAGCAAGGAACGTGCCCTATCCCTTCCTCCTCAGCGCCCCTACGACTGTTCGATTGACCTCGTCCCTGGTGCCGCCCTCCCATCCGGTTGACTGTACAACCTCTCTCTCCCGGAGAAGCAGTCCATGAGGGAGTATATCTCTGAGTCCCTAGCCTCAGGCATCATCCGGCCCTCTTTCTCCCTGGTGGCAGCGGGGTTCTTATTCGTTAAGAAGAAGGGAGGAGACCTCCGGCCCTGTATTGATTTTCGAAGTCTGAACAACATCACCATCAAGAATAAGTACCCATTACCCCTCATCAGCTCTACCTTCGAGCCTCTCAGTCACACGGCCGTCTTCACCAAGCTAGACCTCTGGAGTGCGTACCATCTGGTGCGCATAAAGGAGGGGGATGAATGGAAGACGGCCTTTAACACTCACCTGGGGCATTTTGAGTATCTAGTGATGCCCTTCGGGCTCACTAATGCCCCGGCTGTCTTCCAGGCTTTGGTGAACGACGTGCTGCATGATATGTTGAATGTCTTCGTGGTGGTGTACCTCGACGACATCCTGGTGTTCTCCAGGACTGAGGAGGAGCACCACCAGCATGTCTGTCTGGTCCTCCAGCGACTCCTGGAGAACAGACTCTTCGTGAAGGCCAATTCCACACCGCCTCCGTGGAGTACTTGGGCCACATTATGGAGAGAGGTCACATACGGGCGGACGGGAGGAAGATCCAGGCAGTGGTGGAGTGGCCCCAACCCCTGAACCGCCAGCAGCTGAGCAATTTCCTGGGCTTCGCAGGGTTCTACCGGCGGTTCATCGGGGGGTTCAGCCAGGTGGCCACCCCCCTAACCGCCCTCACCTCCATGCTCTGCCCGTACTCCTGGACCCCGGAGATGGAGTCCGCCTTCTCGACCCTGAAGAGTCTGTTCACGACAGCTCCGGTGCTCATCCATCCCGACCCATCCCGTCAGTTCCTCGTGGAGGTGGACACTTCTGACACCGGCCTCTGGGCCGTCCTCTCCCAGGTGTCCGCAGAGGACCAGAGGGTCCATCCCTGTGCATTCTTCTCACAACGCCTGACACCGGCCGAGAGGAATTATGACGTGGGCAACCGGGAGCTGCTGGCAGTGTACGCGGCCTTGGTGGAGTGGAGACACTGGCTGGAGGGGGCCCAACAGCCGTTTGTGGTTTGGTCCGACCACAAGAATTTGACATACATCCGGTCGGCCAAGAGGCTCAACTCCCGCCAGGCGCATTGGGCCCTCTTCTTCACCCGGTTCGAGTTTATGATCACGTACAAGCCAGGCTCCAACAACACCTAGGCCGACGCACTCTCCCGTCTGGCTCCAGAGGAGGTGGCGCCACCAACCCCCGACACCATCCTTCCCCCATCTCGAGTGGTTGGCGTCGTCACCTGGGCCATCGACTCCGTGGTCAGGAATGCCCAACACACCTACCCCAGCCCAGGAGGCGGACCCCCCGGATGTGTCTTCGTTCCCCCGGCAGCCCGATCGTCAACCCTACCGCAATACGTCTCCTCCTCCCTGCCTCTATGTCCGTTAACCCAGTGTTTCACGTCTCACAGATCAAGCCCACAGTCTCCAGCCCTCTGTCTTCCCCTGTGAAAGCCCCTCCTCCGCCCCGAGTGCTGGACAACAGCGACCCCGTGTGGAACCGTGAAGGGGGTCTTGGCGGTCCGCCGTAGGGGTTGCGGTTTCCAGTACCTCGTCGACTAGGAGGGTTATGGGCCTGAGGACCGAGACTGGGTCCCGGCTTCCTACTTCGCGGACCCCTCCTTGTTGGTCGAATTCTATCGGGCCCACCCGGGCTCCAGGACAGTCACCCGGTGTCTCCCGTACGGTTCCCCCTCCTAACCATCCCTCTGGCGCCACCTTGAGGCCCCGGCGATCATCGCTGGAGCGTCCAGCTCCCAGTCAACAGCGCACCTGTTCCCTGTCTCCCTTCAGCACACCTGGAAACCATCTGCAATCACCACCCTATAAGAACCTATCATTATTCCCATTATTAAATACACCTTTGGGCTTTATCTACCCTCTCTGTGTGCCGTCGTTTGGTTCCTCAGACCTTCTGTGTAACAATATCATTGTCTTACATATTGGCCTAGGAAAAGTCAAACAAAACAAACATTTTAATTCCTATAGACTATACCAAACCCCTTTAACACTCATAAATTGCCAATGAAACAAAAAAAAAAACCTGGTAGAAATAAGATATTCAGGGCTTCTTGGAGATCTCAACACAACAGCGACAAACGTCGGTTTTCTCGATTCTTGTGAAACCAATGTAACCAAGCCTACTATATTAAACGGATTTGGTGATTTTACTAAGATGCGCACGAGATCAAAGTGATGGCATCACGTTATGAAATGTATAAGATCACAATTTGCTGTTTATCCACCCATTCATGAATGACCATAAATAAGCCTAAGAAACAAAATATCCTCATAACAATCACATTTGTACATTTCAAAACCATTATTACTACCAACTCCTTGATGTGCTATCCTCATAACAATCACATTTGTACATTTCAAAACCATTATTACTACCAACTCCTTGATGTTTGCAGAACAAACTTGATCAAAGTTGCCTAGATGAGCGTCAGAGGTCACAGCCCAGTACATAACCACAACCTTGAAGTTGGGCTGTGATGAGGTTGTGGAGAATTTGTAGTGGAGTTGGTGTCAACGAAACCTAATGGCTATCTTCTGTTAACATAGCGATGTGGTGGCATAAAGGTGGGTGCCATCCTGGTCCCAACAGTATGCCAAATCACACACCTGAATCAAGCTGATCCTAAATGGGCTCCCTGTGCGCTAGTTGTGACAAGGTAGCCTCCAGACTTGACTCACAGAGCATTTACTGATGGGGTGCAGGTGTCTCTCATAGAAGAGGGTGCGGCAAAACGCAAGCTAATATACCAGTCAGGTTAAAAAAAGTAACTATTAATTTATTAGACTAAGTCTGTTCTTTCCATCTATTAGGGCTATAAGCAAACATTAATAACACCAACGTTATGTAGCTGTTATGTTACACTATGTTATTAATCCCACAAACACTACTACCTTTGGAAGTCCTGCATTGTCAACTTTGCCCATTATTACTACATGTCAGTGTATGTCACTATGACTCAATGACAGACAAAGGTTTTGTGATAGTTCATCCATTTATCATTTATATTTGGCTAGAGCATAAGTTAAATAAGTTCTCTTAGTCGAAGGGTAGACATCGACTTTTGGGTCGAAGGGTAGACATTGACTCGCTAGCACCCCTCTAGTGGCTAGCGAGACCGGTCGTTTCCTGCCCCCCCCCCCCGCTGCACCCCGTTTCCTGCCCCCCCCCCCCCCCCCGCTGCACCCCTCTAGTGGCTAGCGAGACCGGTCGTTTCCTGCCCCCCCCCCCGCTGCTTGTACTGCTCGCCCGCAGTACAAGCAGCGCCCCTCCCGTAAGTGCCGTTGTCTCTCCTCTCTGGGGAGACGCAGCCCTCCCAACTGCATGGGCGCTGGGCTGTTAGTCTGGGGGGGCGGCGAGTGGGCTCTGGGCTGGGCGTGTAATGAGGGGCGCGCCGTGAATCAACCTCCTCTCGTACACCCACTCCCGGCGACGGTTGTCCATCCATATGGTCAGGTCGACAAGGGCCCCGAAACCACCCGGGATGTATGGAAGACCTTCCGGAGTTCCTGAGTAAACAGGTGCACGTTTGGCCTGACGCTCATCTCTGCTTCTCCCAGTCCGCGGTGGCCCAGGTCAGGGCTCGTCAGCAAGGTGATGATGTAGGCGACCCGGGCTTGCGCGGTGGGGAAGGAGGATGGCTGGAGACTGAAGACCAGGGAACACTGAGTGAGAAACTCCCGGCACCCTTAAAAAAAATAGAAAGAGTAGACGAAACAGGATACAAAAACACGGCGATCTCAGTCTCAAAAACAGTGTTTGTATACTCATATACTCATGAGGCAGCCAACAAACGGTGAAGACTAAGCGGGGAGTGAAGGGAAGTGAGGGTACATATAGCATGAGTGACAATTACACCTAGGGACACCTAGGGACCGCACTGGGGAGGCGCGACCCCCATCCGTAACACTTTGCTGAGAAAAAGTATGTGAACCCCTGCACAGTTTTCTCTCTTTTTTGCATTGGAACCTTAAATTTGCATTTTGCATTTTTGTAATTAAATTGCATTAAATTTGCATTTAATCATCTTTTAAAGATGATGCGTTGTGTGAATGTGAATAAGTACGGTATAACTTATTTGGGTAGGCCCACAGAGCACCCCCAGCGCGTATGGATACAGGCTGTTTTAAAGACAGCGGTTATCCTGTTTGATCGTCAACGCTGTTTCCCAACTGCTGCTCAAGCCAGGGATATGACAGAGCTGAATATACCTTACTGAGAACCAATATCCACCAACATTATATCAACATTATTAGCCTACAATACATTAGTTGAAACCATGATTCATCTTTGATAGATATGGTCATTTATGATCCTTTCCATACAAAGCTGCCACTGTCAGACTGTAGAATACTGGTATATGTCGCAACGGTCGATCAGAATCAAATGCTTCACTTTAAAGGAGGACATGAAATATGGCTCCCCTATGGCCACAAGTTGAAATTTCAATTAGAATTTCTGTCTGTTTACACTAGCCATTTGTTATAGATAGTTTCCATGACAAAATCGGCTATCCAGACCATTGAGATAAGATCCTGTTAAGTGAACAGGTAATACTAAATATTTGCTACGGATAGTTTGGATTTGACTACTGTCTTTAACGAGCTACAATTTGATAACAGTGGCCATAGTGACCAGAAGAAGGCAATAAGCTAATACCATAGCCTGATTAGCCAAGCTATTAATTATTACTTTGAAACACTATCCCTGCAGATTTTTCAAGGCCATTATATGCTGTAGTACAGTGAAAATGTCATAATCTCGTAATATCAACAGAGAATACACATACCATAAACAATGTATTTTGACCTGGCGTGTAATACAGACTGGCGCTTATTTGCTTAAATATACAGTAATTACTGGCCATGCTTTTATTGAAGACAGGCATTTAGACTAAGACTAAGCAATATATTTTAAAAAATACACCTATTTTTACAAGCTCTATCAAATGGTTGGGGATTGTTGATGGACAGTAATCTTCAAGTCTCCCTTCACATTTTCAACTTGGTTTATGTTCTAACTGTAAATGGGACACTTATGGTCATTCACTCAGTGTAGCCGACCTACGTATATACCAACAGGCGGGCCCACGGGAGCTGTCCATTTCCCCGGGCTGTTCGCTCCAGAGCCCGCTATTCCACCATCCACATCACACCTCTGGGGAGCACAGACGCCTAATCCCACTGTCCTGCCGTGTGGGTCAATGAAAACGGGACGTAACCGTACAGATGGTGTTAAAAAATCATAGAGATTAGCCTATGGAAAAATCATCTGGGCCAAAGGTAAATCATTCACAAATGAGATCTGTCTTTTGGGGGCAATATTAGGGCATAGCTATCTATGACTAATGTTTGCAAAAGATGAAAAATGTTACTATATATACGCCCTAATCCTATATCTGAAAATACTATCCAAATTATAAATAAAAAAATAACCAAAATTCATAATTAGCAAAGAGTGTACCGTTTCCAATCGGTGTTATCTGTATGATAATATCCGGACCAGTTTGGTCCATTAATTAGGATATATTTAATTGACCAGCTGGAGGAGGACTCCAGCACTCACGTACCTATGGCAACTCCAGACGCACAAAAGCTCGCAGTTGAAGAGAGGCTTTGAGCGGGGGAGACCCCGGGAAAAACAATACGTCATTACAAGGAACTCCTAACCATTATCCCACCAATGACAAGTGATCGCTGAAATGGAAAGAGTCATGCGAGACAGGCATCAGATAGCGATACAAATAGAAGGAGACAGACAAGTACAGTCTTTAGGCCACAGAGGATGGTTTCATTCACTCACACTGGCGAAAGTTCCGGCAGCATTAAACGAAGGCGACTGAACAACGTCCCTCCATCAAGGGAAGACAGATTGCCCGAGAGCGCACACGAACCGTGCACCCCGGTTCAAAAATCCCCGTGTGAGAGGCGCAGAAAGCAGAAATTCATGTCTAAACTGAGTGACTCCGGTTTTGAAGATGACTTTCTTACCCCTACTCCATCGCCGATTCGAATATTTCAAAGTTCGTCGGTTCCAGGCGCAGCGAGTTCACACAAACGGCTCACCAGCTGGCACCACCACTATGGAGAAATTGGTTACAAGATACAGAAAGACAAAGAGACGCAATTCCATCCTCATAAGTGCTTGGCACGTCAACCACAGGTAAGACGGAGAAGCAGCAGGCTGGCACGGTTTGTCATAATACAATTAGACGTGCGCTATAACTAGTCTCCACGTGCATGTTTTCATCCCATTTATTAAGCGTGTAATTGAATTATAACTATTGTATCTATATGTTTATATGCATCTGTCTTATGATACTTTTAAATAAGCCAGTAGGTGATAAACGCAAGTCGTAATTCACGTAACTTTTACGCAACGTATTTTAAGTTTTTGACTTATCATACCTCAAAACAGGTGGTCAAACGTTGGTATAGCCAGATAATACGATCCCCCAGACCTATTTCCTGGTCTGCAGAAACGATGCCCCAGAACGTAATCATTTGGAGACTGTGTTGGATAAACTATACCCTTTAGTACCTGGTGGTCAGCTGGAGTGAAATCCAGTATGCACAGTGGGAAGGTACCCAGGATTGGAGTGGAGAAACGAAGTAGGGTGAGGTTTGTGACAGGATGTGTGTGTTGTGTGCAGGTGACGGCGGAGGCGCGCTGCAGGCTGGTGAGCTGGCTCATCCCTGTGCACCGGCATCTCCGTCTGTCCTTTGAGTGTTGCTGCCTGGCGGTGAACATCCTGGACCGCTTCCTGGCCTCCACCCCCGTGGCCGCAGACTGCTTCCAGCTCCTGGGAGTCACAGCGTTGCTTCTGGCCAGTAAACAGGTATGTAGATGATGAGTTCATACACAAAACATAAAGCTGTGCATAAAGCTGTGCCAGGACAAGTTACTGTGTGTCATTGTGCATGTGAATGTGTGCGTGTGTCATTGTGCATGTGAATGTGTGTGTGTCATCGTGCATGTGAATGTTTGTGTGTGTCATCGTGCATGTGAATGTGTGTGTGTGTGTGTGTGTGTGTGTGTGTGTCATCATGCATGTGAATATGTGTGTGTCATCGTGCTTGTGAATGTTTGTGTGTCTTCGTGCATGTGTGTGTGTGTGTGTGTGTCCAGCAGCAGCTGATCTCTGTCCTCCTCTCAGGTGGAGGTGTTCTCCCCGCGGATCAGCCAGCTGCTGTCCCTCTGCTGCGACGCCTTCTCCCGGGAGCAGCTCTGCAACCTGGAGTGCCTAGTCCTCCTCCGCCTCAACTTCCGCCTGGCCGCGCCCACTCTCGCCTTCTTCCTGGACTACTACACCAATCACAGTCTGGCTTCCCAGCATGCCGGAGACTATACCGGCGATAGGCCGACCGGAAAGAATGAGGAGGTGGAAAGGCATGAGAGAGGATTGGCACAGCTGGTTGGCGGTTGGGGCGGCCTGGCACGCAGGGTGTGTGAGCTGAGTTTGGCCGACTACGCCTTCAACAAGTACCCGCCTTCCCTGATGGCCCACTGTGCTCTGAGGTTAGCCAGAGAGCTCACGAACACTGACCAGGACAAACAAGAGTGTACATGTCATCTCGCCCATTCACAGGAGGACCAACATGGACAGGGTGTGTCTGAGAATGACCACGCCCTATCTGAGAATCGCCAAACCACCTCGAAAAGTAGCCACACCCTGTTAGTGGTAGACCGCCCCCCCACTATGAATGACTCCACCCTGTCAGTGGAAGACCACGCCCCCTCTATGAATGACTCCACCCTGTCAGTGGAAGACCACACGTCCTATATGAATGACTCCACCCTGTCAGAGGAAGATCACGCCCCCTCTATTAAAGACTCCACCCTGTCAGATGAAGACCACGCCCCTTCTATTAATGACTCCACCCTCTCAGTGGAAGACCACACTCAGCTGGTCAATAATCTCAGTCTAGTTCATGATGACCGTAACCAGACTCTTGCTCAGGAGTGCAGAGAGAATTTGAAACTGCTGGCGTCACTCAACCAGGAAGCATTGCACGCCATGATGACATTGTGACAGCATCAAACACTTCACGTTTGACCTCAGTTAAAAACTGTATCCAACTACATTCAGTTAAAAACTGTATCCAACTACATTCAGGGGGTAGAACCTCAACATTGTATGTATTGCATTTCTTTATGATTATTAGTATCAATGTACTGTAACATTTATGCACTGTTTCTTGACCAGTATACCTCGGTCTATATTTATGCTGTAAATTATTCAAATCATTACCATGCACTCACTTGAAGTTGACTTAAAGCCTGTTCCTTCAACTGAGTTTTTTGTTACTCTGCCTCACTCTGAAAGCTAACATGGTGAAACATGCATTAAAAATTGTCTTTGAATTAACGTGTCTTTGAAGTTTCTCTGATTGATTCAAGGTCAAATGTACGCTTGTCTGGTTATTCAGAAAGTGGTGGCAACTTAAAAAGGGAATCTACTGTATATCCATAACAACTTTATAGACAAGATTCCATATCCCGTCACTCGTGGCTTTATGAATAATATGCTTTCATTACACAGGCGTTCTGAGCTAAACACAACAATCATTTTATGTTGTTTTTTATGTTAAATTTTACATAACGTAGAGGAGCGAGATCAAGAACATCAGAGACTGCCCCCCCCTTCCCACATACACACACACACACACACACACACACACACACACACACACACACACACACACACATAATTTCAACCCCTTGCCACAGTGCCAACCAACATTACATTTTTTCCAGTTTGAGAAGCAAAGCAAATAGAGTGGCAATAGCTATAAGAATGCTCTTAAATGTATGAAGAATAACCTTCATTCTGAAAGTTACAAGGGTAAAACAATAATTTGTTAAACTATTTTTGACCTGGCACAGATTGGGATGAACTAGACCTCCATCGGTAAACATTCCGCTCGTGCGTCTGTTTAGTCAGGGCTAATGAACGGTCATCCATCCATCAGGTCGACCTGTTGACACCTGAGACCACACAGGTGTGACTTCAGCTGAAGGGTTAAGCAACCATGTCCTTGTTGGTTTATCGATAGATACATCTGTCGTTAGTATTTGTTGAGGTCTCTGGTCTAATTATTCGTTTCCTATTGTATTTCCGTCTCTGTTGGTCACATTCCGTCTCTGTTGGCTAAATGCAAATGAGGCTATTCAAACACATTTGATAACATAGACATTCGGTCATTATTAGGCCTACTGTGGATGCACAACGTTTAAATTCCCCGTTGATAATCAATTCAGCATAATCAATGTTTGGTATGAAAAATAAATTCAGATTTTATATCCCATTGCATGTGTTTCCCAGGCAATCCCTTCAGCCCCATCGCATAAATCACAGCGCGCCACGGATATTAGAAAGGCGCAAATTCCGTGCGTCCCTTGCTGAGCGCGACAATTGGCCCGGGGTCGGTGGTCCCCAAGCGATTTCCAAGTTGCACCCGTGTGTTTGCACCCGTGTGTGGAGCCTAGACGGTGAGCCCGCGGTAAGGCTGCTTCTCTCGCGGTCACACTTTCACGACAAGAGCAGAAACCGTTAGCTACACCTGTTAGATCTCTGGGGACGCTGCTATTCCCTAGAGACACAACATGTATTTGATTGGACCAACACATTTGACCGCGGCGAGGAGCTGTATAAACCGGGATGATATTGGCTATAACAACCGCAGCATTGCGTCTAGGTCTGATTAATTCTTCAAAGTGACTACACAACAGAAATAACAAGCCTGACGATGGACAGGAATATATTTGGGAGTATCTGTCCTAATACGGTCGGTCCCCATCAAAACCAGGAGAGGAGACCGGCCACAAATAGAAAGGTAGGCCTACCATTAACTGCTGTAAGGTTAGTTTTATATTGGATATTCGGACTTCTCTCTTCAATAGCTATTGCAATGAAGGTGTCAGAATAATGGAAATGATACATTCTGAATTAATTTTCTCGTAACTTTCACTTGTCATGATTCAGAGCTAGACTACCGTGATGAATACACGCAGTCTCAAGGCATTTTACGCATTATGCATGCATTTATTGTGTCAAATATATTATTATTTCTCATTCAGGGAAAACTGAAGCTACCCAGGAGCAGTAGTCCGGTCGCTGTATACGACAGGATACCCTGCGTCGTTGAAGAGGGTAGGGCCATTTTCTGTTGTTAGAAGTCAGGGGCTAGTCTAGGTTTAATAAGCTGTCTACGTGTTTCACTTTCCTCTCAACATTGTCATGTAAAATGAAGATGATGAGCCAAGTATCATTTATCACTTTTACATGATTCTCTTTCCAAGCGTTCGCAACGATTGCATGGGACGACTTGGAAGACTGCGCGTCCGTGATGAGACGCGAGAGCGACTCATTGGGCTCGCAGGTAAAACTATTCCTTCGCTCCCTATAGCACACGGGCACACGCGCACGCACACACACACACACACACACACACACACACACACACACACACACACACACACACACACACACACACACACACACACACACAATCCTAATTGTTTCATGTCATGGTCTGGTCGTTTCCATGGAATCCGGTTTCATATTACCAGTGCTGGTACACCTGTCTGATGTTAATGTTTGACAGGGTCACTGTGACTGTGGAGAGTGATGGAATGTCGCATACATGACCATGTGGTTGGCTCGTGCCGCGCACCTATAGCAAAGCTTGCTCCGTATGACAAGTTTCACTCAGACCTTACACCTGACAGGCTCCGTCTACACACCGACTCTCACTCAGACCTTACACCTGACAGGCTCCGTCTACACACCGACTCTCACTCAGACCTTACACCTGACAGGCTCAAAACATTTGGAACTCTTTACGCGACCACACATTACCAACATGACCACACAGACATGTTCTTCCATACAATTCCCTTATTGGAGTTGGGATTTTCAGGTACGCTGTGCATACGGGTTTACCAAAAAGGAATAACCGTCAAGATGTTTGTGTGATTGTTACTATTGTCATTGTCAGTAGCCTGAATTGTAATCACTTTGTCGCTACATGTTGCACAGGTAAATGAATCGGACGGAGATGACCAAGATTTTGGGGACTATGTGCTAGACTTTATCGCAGGTGAGAAAACGAATCTGCTCCAATTCAAATTATTCAGAAAACAGGCCTCAATAAAATGTGCAAAAAATAGATTTATGGACAGCTCTGTATTACAGAAGGTTTTTAAATCCGATTATATATTTCTGTATTTCTATGGTGCTATCTTAGCAATGGAGTGTATTGTTGTGTTATAGATTGTTGGGAGTTTACTCTGTCATATCAAGACTGATTAATAATGGAATTATTCATTTGGTCGGTAACTTTTATAATGTTAATTTTAAAAATTGATTATGAATTGCTTTATTATTAGAGAGGCCATTGTTGCAGTGGATATGGACTTATGAAATGTTTTGTTTAGGGAAGAAAATGTAGGGAATTATCAAAAGTACTATTGGCCTGTTATACATATCTCTCAGTTGTATAATGTTTCAGGGTATTGAGTAAAAACTTAAAACTAATCTTATATTATCACCCAGATTCTCCAGCCACTCTGGAGAGTAGTCTGTCGCCCACCGGACTGGTGCCATTTCAGGGGTGCATAATACCTTCCCTCACCCCTCAACAGGACCTCTCCCCAGGGGGCAGTGTGAGTTTCCCCTCCCCAGCCTTCAGCGAGGCTCATGCCCAGGGTGAGTCTCTCTGGAGGGGCATGGCCCAGCACCAGTACAGGGACTTGGGAGATGCCCTGGAGACCAACAGCCAGGTACTACCAGCCACACTTTCCCCCTGTTGTGTAGTTAAGGGGTCCCAACTGAAAATGTACTCTCTTTTCTCTGCTCTTTGTCAATGGTTGTAGTTCTGACAAGAACAATATACATGATGAAGAAAAGTATTCATCATTTTGTAATAACCAAGAAGAAGTCAGAGTGGCATACGTGTCCCTCAATGTGCCTTCATTGGGTGTGCTGCCATGGTTCCATAACATGTTGTCCTATGTGTTTTTATAGCTTCACCTGACGTTGAACAAGAAACAGAAAGAGATTGATGCACTTCAGGAACGGAACATTAACCTCAGGGAGCTCGCCAGCAGGGCCAAGCACCTGGCCTCCGTACTCGATGTGAGTCTTGAAACTGGACACACGCACATATAAATAAAGTATCATATACATACAGTATACACATAGGAGGTTTAGTTATGACAGTGGAATCACTGCCCTGTCCATTGGATGAGATCTTTTTCCAAGAGCATGCACGGAGCACGTACTGTGATATTTATGTCTCTCTATTTTTCTCTCCCGCAGAAGCTGATGACCGTCAGGGAGCTGTCTCTTAGAGAAGAATCCACCTCCCCCAGTGACGGACGGTCAACTTCAAAGAGCCCTTGCAAGAGGCAGAGATTAGAGGAAGTGTGCGAGACCACGCCCTCTGGCTGCGTGGAGGACATTCTGAGGGATATTAGTGTTCGCTGCAACGCCGTACTGCACCACAATGCCACAGGACTGCCACTAGAGGACAACACTAAGAGCATACACATGTATGGAGCATTCTTAGGACTACAGACCTCCATTTCCACAGGGGGCACTGTGTGCATGGAGGGCATGGACATGGGAGATAGTGGGTCATCTTTTCGCACTTCCATCAGGGAGCACTGTACTATCAGAACTCAGGCCTTCCCTCATGGACATGCCTTTACCTCCAGGACTCCGCAAGGGGGATATCGGTTTCGCTGGGTACCAAGCCAGAGCTAGTGCTAGCATTTAGCTACAGCTAGCACAGCTCAAGTTTTTTGTTTGTGTTTGTGTAGCCAGATCTGGCATTCAGCCACAGTTAGTGTGGAGCTCACGCAATTTATTGCTAGTGTAGGCTGGCAGTTCCGTATGTGCTTACCTACCTATATATACTTTGTGCATATTCAGCTAACAAAAGCTTTTGCACAGTGCCATTTCACACAAAGTATATAGTCGGCTGACTACATGCCAAAGTCCTTAATTATGTCTGCCACATGTAGCTTAAAAAGACTAAAGAACGCATCCCCTAACTGAAGGGAATATTACTCAAAACTTGAAAATGAGAGTCCCACACTCTTCTCTTATTGCTGTGACATTTGCCATTGTCAAAATGCCATTGGCCTGAGCTAGTGCTCACCAAATTAAAAATATGCCTTGAGTGTTGTTTACACTGTTTTTTTGTTAACACTGTGTTTTTGTTTACGCTGTGTTTTTGTGAACACTGCCATTGTTTTCAAACTATTCAGGGCCCACCCAAATGATCAAGCGAACAGTCGAGCATGAAAGAATGTCATTTACTTTCACACCTCAGAAAATGTTTCCACACTTATTTCAAAGTTTTTATATGTGTACAATGTCAGTGTTTTTGTAATAAAACTTGGTATTTAGATTTTTTTAAATTATTTTGTAGCCTATAATTTGGTATTTGAACTAATGGAGAGTAACAGTTTGTAGGCTTTCCTTGTTTGAGAAGCAAAACAAATATGACCCTGTGACCCTCTTGACATGCAGACACTTCCTCTTCATTAGCGATGGTGCAGTGTGGTCTGTGGAGAGATAGATACTTCCTGTTCATTAGTGAGACAGCACAGCACCTGAAAACCGACTAAGGGAGAGAATTCATATTTAGAAATCTCAGAGGGCAATATGGAATGATTTTGAAAGGAGGCAGTGTGTGTGCAGTAGTGTGTTCAGCTTCCAAGATATCATACATCGAAAGTTATCCACTATGACCAACGCTGATTTTGTTGACTTTTGTCACT